>NC_069500.1:798090213-798247713 GCF_027579735.1 Bombina bombina | reverse complement strand
CCTAATCCGCCTCACTAACCCTATCATAAATAGTATTAACCCCTAATCTGCCCTCCCTAACATCGCCGACACCTACCTTCAATTATTAACCCCTAATCTGCCGACCGGAGCTCACCGCTATTCTAATAAATGTATTAACCCCTAAAGCTAAGTCTAACCCTAACACTAACACCCCCCTAACTTAAATATAATTTTTATCTAACGAAATAAATTAACTCTTATTAAATAAATGATTCCTATTTAAAGCTAAATACTTACCTGTAAAATAAATCCTAATATAGCTACAATATAAATTATAATTATATTATAGCTATTTTAGGATTAATATTTATTTTACAGGCAACTTTGTAATTATTTTAACCAGGTACAATAGCTATTAAATAGTTAAGAACTATTTAATAGTTACCTAGTTAAAATAATAACAAATTTACCTGTAAAATAAATCCTAACCTAAGATATAATTAAACCTAACACTACCCTATCAATAAAATAATTAAATAAACTACCTACAATTACCTACAATTAACCTAACACTACACTATCAATAAATTAATTAAACACAATTGCTACAAATAAATACAATTAAATAAACTATCTAAAGTACAAAAAATAAAAAAGAACTAAGTTACAGAAAATAATAAAATATTTACAAACATAAGAAAAATATTACAACAATTTTAAACTAATTACACCTACTCTAAGCCCCCTAATAAAATAACAAGGCCCCCCAAAATAAAAAATTCCCTACCCTATTCTAAAATACAAATATTACAAGCTCTTTTACCTTACCAGCCCTGAACAGGGCCCTTTGCGGGGCATGCCCCAAGAATTTCAGCTCTTTTGCCTGTAAAAAAAAACATACAATACCCCCCCCCCAACATTACAACCCACCACCCACATACCCCTAATCTAACCCAAACCCCCCTTAAATAAACCTAACACTACCCCCCTGATGATCTTCCTACCTTGTCTTCACCATGCCAGGTTCACCGATCCGTCCTGGCTCCAAGATCTTCATCCAACCCAAGCGGGGGCTAGACATCCACTGAAGAAGTCCAGAAGAGGGTCCAAAGTCTTCCTCCTATCCGGCAAGAAGAGGACATCCGGACCGGCAAACATCTTCTCCAAGCGGCATCTTCTATCTTCTTCCATCCGATGACGACCGGCTCCATCTTGAAGACCTCCAGCGCGGATCCATCCTCTTCTTCCGACGACTAGACGACGAATGACGGTTCCTTTAAGGGACGTCATCCAAGATGGCGTCCCTCGAATTCCGATTGGCTGATAGGATTCTATCAGCCAATCGGAATTAAGGTAGGAATTTTCTGATTGGCTGATGGAATCAGCCAATCAGAATATAGTTCAATCCGATTGGCTGATCCAATCAGCCAATCAGATTGAGCTCGCATTCTATTGGCTGTTCCGATCAGCCAATAGAATGCGAGCTCAATCTGATTGGCTGATTGGATCAGCCAATCGGATTGAACTATATTCTGATTGGCTGATTCCATCAGCCAATCAGAAAATTCCTACCTTAATTCCGATTGGCTGATAGAATCCTATCAGCCAATCGGAATTCGAGGGACGCCATCTTGGATGACGTCCCTTAAAGGAACCGTCATTCGTCGTCTAGTCGTCGGAAGAAGAGGATGGATCCGCGCTGGAGGTCTTCAAGATGGAGCCGGTCGTCATCGGATGGAAGAAGATAGAAGATGCCGCTTGGAGAAGATGTTTGCCGGTCCGGATGTCCTCTTCTTGCCGGATAGGAGGAAGACTTTGGACCCTCTTCTGGACTTCTTCAGTGGATGTCTAGCCCCCGCTTGGGTTGGATGAAGATCTTGGAGCCAGGACGGATCGGTGAACCTGGCATGGTGAAGACAAGGTAGGAAGATCATCAGGGGGGTAGTGTTAGGTTTATTTAAGGGGGGTTTGGGTTAGATTAGGGGTATGTGGGTGGTGGGTTGTAATGTTGGGGGGGGGGTATTGTATGTTTTTTTTTACAGGCAAAAGAGCTGAAATTCTTGGGGCATGCCCCGCAAAGGGCCCTGTTCAGGGCTGGTAAGGTAAAAGAGCTTGTAATATTTGTATTTTAGAATAGGGTAGGGAATTTTTTATTTTGGGGGGCTTTGTTATTTTATTAGGGGGCTTAGAGTAGGTGTAATTAGTTTAAAATTGTTGTAATATTTTTCTTATGTTTGTAAATATTTTATTATTTTCTGTAACTTAGTTCTTTTTTATTTTTTGTACTTTAGATAGTTTATTTAATTGTATTTATTTGTAGCAATTGTGTTTAATTAATTTATTGATAGTGTAGTGTTAGGTTAATTGTAGGTAATTGTAGGTAGTTTATTTAATTATTTTATTGATAGGGTAGTGTTAGGTTTAATTATATCTTAGGTTAGGATTTATTTTACAGGTAAATTTGTTATTATTTTAACTAGGTAACTATTAAATAGTTCTTAACTATTTAATAGCTATTGTACCTGGTTAAAATAATTACAAAGTTGCCTGTAAAATAAATATTAATCCTAAAATAGCTATAATATAATTATAATTTATATTGTAGCTATATTAGGATTTATTTTACAGGTAAGTATTTAGCTTTAAATAGGAATCATTTATTTAATAAGAGTTAATTTATTTCGTTAGATAAAAATTATATTTAACTTAGGGGGGTGTTAGTGTTAGGGTTAGACTTAGCTTTAGGGGTTAATACATTTATTAGAATAGCGGTGAGCTCCGGTCGGCAGATTAGGGGTTAATAATTGAAGGTAGGTGTCGGCGATGTTAGGGAGGGCAGATTAGGGGTTAATACTATTTATGATAGGGTTAGTGAGGCGGATTAGGGGTTAATAACTTTATTATAGTAGCGCTCAGGTCCGCTCGGCAGATTAGGGGTTAATAATTGTAGGTAGGTGTCGGCGACGTTGAGGGGGGCAGATTAGGGGTTAATAAATATAACATAGGGGTCGGCGATGTTAGGGGCAGCAGATTAGGGGTACATAGGGATAACGTAGGTGGCGGCGATTTGCGGTCGGAAGATTAGGGGTTAATTATTTTAAGTAGCTTGCGGCGACGTTGTGGGGGGCAAGTTAGGGGTTAATAGATATAATACAGGGGTCGGCGGTGTTAGGGGCAGCAGATTAGGGGTACATAAGTATAACGTAGGTGGCGGTCGGCAGATTAGGGGTTAAAAATTTTAATCAAGTGGCGGCGATGTGGGGGGACCTCGGTTTAGGGGTACATAGGTAGTTTATGGGTGTTAGTGTAGTTTAGGGTACAGTAGTTAAGAGCTTTATGAACCGGCGTTAGCCAGAAAGCTCTTAACTCCTGCTATTTTCAGGCGGCTGGAATCTTGTCGTTAGAGCTCTAACGCTCACTGCAGAAACGACTCTAAATACCAGCGTTAGGAAGATCCCATTGAAAAGATAGGCTACGCAAATGGCGTAGGGGGATCTGCGGTATGGAAAAGTCGCGGCTGAAAAGTGAGCGTTAGACCCTTTAATCACTGACTCCAAATACCAGCGGGCGGCCAAAACCAGCGTTAGGAGCCTCTAACGCTGGTTTTGACGGCTACCGCCGAACTCTAAATCTAGGCCATAGACTTTGATGACTGATTACAACCAAGAGGCCCTTCAGTCTGCCCAAATTTGCACAAGATTAATTATCAGGAAAGCCTTATGAATATTCCAGCCATTCTTGCATATCTATTGCATGAGTCAACTACCCATTTAGTGAAGAATGGACTAAACAAACTGCTTCTGAACCTGTTTCCATACAATAAAAGATCAGGATCCTTTGTTCGAGTATTTTTCTTTGGTAAAAATGTGCTTCATCCAAAAATGTATTAAATACCTTAAAGGGACAGTCTACCATAGAATTGTTATTGTTTTAAAAGATAGATAATCCCTTTATTACCCATTCCCCAGTTTTACATAACCAGCACTGTTATATTAATATACTTTTTACCTCTGTGATTATCTTGTATCTAGGAACCTTCTTCCTGCCCCCTGATCACATGACTGTGACTGTTTATTATCTATTGTCTTGCAGTAGCATTGTGTTGGGCTAAATCTTAAATAACCCCCTGTGCCTGAACACAGTGTTATCTATATGGCTCATGTGTACTTTCTGTCTCTTTGTGTTGAAAAGAGATTTAAAAAGCTTGTGATAAGAGGCAGCCCTCAAATGCTTAGAAATTACCATATGAGCCTACCTATTTTTAGTTTAAACTAAGAATACCAAGAGAAAAAAGCAAATTTAATGATAAAAGTAAATTGGAAAGTTGATTAAAATTAAAAGTCCTATCTGAATAATGAAAGTTTAATTTATACTAGACTGTCCCTTTAAAGGGACAGTCTATTCAAAATTAAACTGTCATGATTCAAATAAGGCATGCAATTTTAAACAACTTTCCAATTTACTTTTCTCATCAAATTTGCTTCACTTTTTGGTATTCTTTGTTGAAAGCCAAACCAAGGTAGGCTCATATGCTAATATATATACCTTTGAAGGCCACCTCTTATCTCAAAGCATTTTGACAGTTTTTCACAGTTAGACAGCGCAAGTTCATGTGTGTCATATAGATAACACTGTGCTCACTCCTGTGGAGTTATTTATGAGTAAGCACTGATTGGCTAAAATGCAAGCCTGTCAAATGTACTGAGATTAGGGGCAGTCTGCAGAGGCTTAGATACAAGGTAATCACAGAGGTAAAAAATATTTATATAACTGTGTTGGTTATGCAAAACTGGAGAATGGGTAATAAAGGGATTATCTATCTTTTTAAACAATAAAAGTTCTGGAGTAGACTGTCCCTTTAATATATCTGAAGATTTCTATTGAATCATCCTCTCTACCCTTTCTTCTCCAAGCTAAATATATGTATATTAGGCTCATGAAGTCTTTCTTTGTAAGGGATTTAAACCCTTTATAATTTCATTAAAAAACTTTTGAACAGTTTTTAGGTTATTTAAATCATTCTAATCAGGAGCTTAAGTTAATTAATTAATCAGGAGTTAATATCTCAACAAATATGCATACAAAGTAAGATTGGGAAAAAAATTGTGTCAGGGTGATAGATGTGTTTAACTCTTACCTTGTACTTTTCATTGAAGTTATTAAACTTTACAAATTGTCTTCTGTCAACTTGCTTCATTAAACCTATTACCCATTCCTCATGAGGATTTGCGCAAATTATTCTGTTTCGTTTTTTTAAATAGAATCTGTTAAAAAAAGAAAAGAAAAAAAAATGTAATTTGTTTGCACATTGGTTGCCAGTCCTTTCATCAGGTGGTATGATTTAGTAATGTCTTTTTATTTATTTATTTATTTTCTGGGTTCCAGTGACAAAAGAGATAAAAATGATATTATGCATATGAAAAAGTATTATTTAAAATATCTTTTCTATTTTGAAGGAATTGAAGCTGGGACTTAATTAAGGCCTTATTTTTTTTACTGGCTGATAGGCAGATCTCCCACTGCTTCATTGGTGGAAAGTGACACACATCACAAAAAAAAAGAAAATAAGAAAATTCTATTTGAAGGCTATGAAAGCAGTCATGAATTACTTTCTTGTCAGCTCCTGACTGACTGCCTATAGCCAATTCAGTGCTTATACATGAGTAATTAAACAATAATCAAATCAGAAGAGACAGAATCAAGAAAGCCATTGATGAACCACAAAAAAATTATGTAGAAAATATTGTTAGATGATTTTTTTAATGATATATTAGTTTTTTATGAAAGGCTATGTGGTCCATTCCAGTCCTTCTGATACTGTTCATCTGTGTTATTTTGGCATTTTTTCAAGTTTTGAGTGAAAAAACCCCCGAAATGATAACACTATTTCTATAATGGGAAAAGTTTGGGTTGGATACCACCAGATTGCAGGAAAATTACCCATACGGTGCAAAGGGGAAGTCTAAGATGTATAGTCTTAATTGTGGCGAGGGTTCCTGAAATCATAGTGTTAATTGTGGTGGTGATGGGGTCACTGTTAGATTGTCTGGATAATAAGATGATTCACAAGTCTGTAGAAATAAAACTGAGACCTATATAATATAGGTGCCAATGCGTATTGAGACAGCAGCAATAAGCCACTATTACCTATAAAACTAAAAAGGGTTTTTAATACAGCACAACAATGGAGATCAGGTAAGCATCAAGCAGAGTTTCAAGGGATGTATCCAAGTATATCTCTAAATCTCAAATTTATTTTTATTATATGCAGACCTTTTGCAGTACAGTGTTTAAAGCGACACATACTGAAACAACCACCCTTACTGAGCATGTTGGTACTTAAAGGGACACTCAATCAAAATTAAACTTTCAATATTCAGATAGAGCATGCCATTTAAAACAACTTTCCAATTTACTTCCATTAACAAAATGTGCACAGTCTTTTTATATTTAAACTTTTTGAGTCACCAGCTCCTACTGAGCATGTGCAAGAATAAGTGTGTATGCATTTGCGAATGGCTGATGGCTGTCACATGGTACGTGTATGCATTTGTGATTGGCTGATGGCTGTCACATGGTACAGGGGGGAGTGGAAAAAGACATAACTTTTAAAATTGTCAGAAAAAAAATCTTCTACTCATTTGAAGTTCAGACTAAGTGCTATTGCATTGTCTTGTTATCTTGCATTTGTTGATTATGCAAATCTACTGTGTTGACTGGTCCTTTAAGTTAGATGAGATACGTAGGTCTGTTCTTCCTGAAAGTTCAGCCCATGTGAGTTGGCATGTTATTGAGAACAATGGTTGCTATTTTAATGAGCAAAAACAGCTATTTGAAATATAAAAATAAACATAAATATGCACTTTTTCATACATATAATACTATGTATTGGTATACAAGTCATTAAACAGACATTAAAGGAAAACAAATTGAAACAAATCAAGGGGACACTATGCGATGAATGTTTAAAAATGACTTTAATGCTCATTTAGAGTAAAGTAAAAAGCAGGATACTCACACAACTGCTCTCATGTGACAGCTTTCACTGATTTCCTGATGGTAATAGCTTTTGATATGCTTTCCTAGTGCTGCATAATTATTCGCCTTGGCATAAGACAGGCAGCAGTTTTCAAAATCCCCTGTAGAAAAGAAGTTTTAGAAAATATTACAATATCAAGCCATTTACTTAATACAGTCCATGCATAATTCTATATGAAGACCTCTTCCATCTACCAAACTTGTATCCCAAGTAAATAATAGCAGTACCTGGTAGCTAGCCACTTTTACCAGGTGCAAGTACATTTATCACATCAGTCGCTATGGTGCCAGTTTCCCAACCTACCATCACAATTTAACTCTTAAAAGGACAGTCAACACCAGATTTTTTGTTGCTTTAAAAGATAGACAATCCCTTATTTACCCATTCCCCAGTTTTGCATAACCAACACAGTGATAATAATGCACGTTTTACCCCTTGTCATTTATATTTGTGCAAACATTTGGTATTAATTAGAATACTTAATTTGAGGTATCTTAAGCTTTGAGCTCCCTTACTTAAATCCACATTTGTTTGTTTGAAAGGTATATGATATCTTATTACCTAGCGCACTAATAGATCACCACTTTCTTCATACCCAAATAAAGCCACTTATAGGTTAGCGCTTCTGCCGCTTTTCCTGTTTGCGCAGCATGAGCTGAAAACCCAGGAGCCATTACATTTAGACAGAGCTCTGCTGTGAGAAAAGCACACCTGCAGTCTTTTGCGCAGAGTGCAAATACTGTTACCGGGAAAGCACAGTTTGTAAGGTGAGCATGAAGTGTCAGTACTACCCTCACAATATTGCTATTAATATGTATGCAACCTCTTCTTAACCACAATATGCTAACATCAGTATGCAAGCACATGCATATAGATAGTTTATATCCTGAAATCCATGCATGGTATATGTATTAAAAGAGGTGCCATACCGTGTGGAGTAGACACTTTTTTTTTATCTTTTAGTGACTCAAATCTTCTCACATTGTCCAGTAGCTGCTGAATTACTGTCACAGTTATAGGCATAAAGGGTCTGGCTTTACCTTTACCATACGGGTTAAGTGTGTGCATAATCCGTCTTCCAACTGCAGTAGGCGCCAAATAAATTGCATTATTGCATTTTTCCTCATGCATGGTCATTATAAGTAGTGATATTTATATATATATATATATATATATATATATATATATATATATATATATATATATATATATATATATATATATATATATATATATATATATATGTGTGTGGTAAAAGCATTAATGAGGCTTTCATTGTTATTGAAATTATTTTACACTTAAAGGGACAGTCTAGTCCAAAACAGTCATTATTCAGATAGGGCATGTAATTTTAAACAATTTTCCAATTTACTTCTATCACCAATTTTGCTTTGTTCTCTTGGTATTCTTAATTGAAAGCTAAATCTAAGAGGTTCATATGCTAATTTCTAAGCCCTTGAAGGCCGCCTCTTAGCTCAGGGCATTTTGACAGTTTTTCACCACTAGAAGGTATTAGTTCATGTGTTTCATATAGATAACACCATGCTCACGCACCTGGAGTTCCTAGGAGCCAGCATTGATTGGCTAAAATGCAAGTCTGTCAAAAGAACTGAAATAAGGGGCAGTTTGCAGAGGCTTATATATATATATATATATATATATATATATATATATATATATATATATATATATATATATATATTATAAGGGGCAGAGCTTTTTTTTTTTTTTTTTTTTTAAAGAGCTTTATTGAGAAATAAGAATATACAATTGACAGAAGGTGGACAAGTTTCAATAACAACAATACAACAAAGTAACATTCCGTCAATTATAAAAGGCTTCAAATCCTATGATCCACAAATAAGTATTGTCTATAGAAGTCCTATAAGCCCAAAATGTAAAAAGACTGTGGGTGAGTATTGACAGGGGGCATCGAATATACCTGTGGGTACATGGATTAAACAACTCAAATCGCTCTATGTTTTCTTGTTTGATATAACAAACAAGACGTTTTTAACATGTTGGTTTGACATAACAGTGGTGTTGCCTGAAAGAAAAGAAAATAAGAAAAAAAAAAAGAAAAAAATACTGGAGAACCCTATTTCAGCATCATAGGGAAACTCTGGCAGCCATACACATCTTACCTTATACCTGAGCAGAAGTATAGACTAAGAAGGAGAGAAATTAAGAAAGAACAAGGAGAAAGGGGGAGAAATGGAAGAGTGGCGAAAAAAAAACCCTGACAGTATCCTTCTCCCCTTCCCCCAACTGCGTCCAGCTCCAACAAGCCCATGGACTACAAAGCTAATAATTGGGATCCCAAAGTCCATAATTCACAGAGCAGAGTATGTTCCACTCCACAGCGCAAGCAGCATCTCATATTCAACTAGTTTAGAGGTTCTGACATAGTGGTATTTTTCAAGAAGCAGGGTATTCCACACTCTCTGCCTCCAGTCCTCTACCGTGGGAGTCTGGGTCTTTTTCCAGAAAATCGGAATCAGTGATTTAGCCCCTGACAGCATCAGCATTAGGAGGGATTTTTTAATGGGTGTCTTATCTGATTCGGGAAGTGAAAAAGTAAGGTTTCAGGAGATTTAGGAATCTCCAGCTCAAGCAGCCTCTGCATCTCGCCCCACACAGAGGCTCAGAAACCCTCCAAAAGCGGACAGTCCCACCAAATGTGAACCATTGTACCTGACTCTCAGCATCCCCACCAACATTTATCTGTCTGTCTAAATGGGGTGAGGTACCAACGGCTCAGAAATTTATAGTGGGATTCTTGAGTGCGAGCCGAAACCGACAAAGATTTGACAGAATGGAAGATCTGCTGCCAATCTTCTCTGTCAAGCTCTATCTCCAACTCCCTGTGCCACATCTTGGTGTAGTTAGGTAAGGGGCTTACTTTGGGACAGAGAAGGAGAGTATAGATGATTGAGACTAGGTGTTTAGAAACTGTTTGGTTTGTGCACAAGGATTCAAATGGTGTGAGGTCTCTCAGAAACTGCAACTTATATTTGTGTGTGTTAATATGGTGTCCTATTTGTAAATAGGCAAACCATGGTACTGGGGCATCTGGATAGTCCCTTAAAATTTCATCTCTTGTCTTCAGTCTCCCCGCTGTCACAAAACTGCGTACATGGTTATGAAGAAGGTTAGTCTGGTCTGGGGACAATTTGAACTGCAGGGGCAAGTCTGAATTTCCGAATACAGGTGTCAAGGGGGATAGTGGTGTAGAGATGTGGGAATCTGTATGAGTCACTCTATCCTAAAGGGTGAACAATTCAACTAGGAGTGGAAAACCCACCATGGCTGCAGGCCTATTTTTAAAATTCGTCCAGAAAAGAGACAAGAATTCACTCACCTGCAAAATGTCTCTATCTACTCTGACCCAGTCCTTTTGAGGGTTGCCAGGTTCGGGAGACCCAAGCCCCCCGCATCTCTTGGTACATTGTGGTCCTGCTTATTCTAGGTCTAGCTCCCTGCCATACATATTCCTCCAGCGTGCGTTGGAGCGCAGGTAAGAAAGTGTAAGGGAGTGGGATAGGCAGCGCCTGGAACAAATATAAAAGCCTAGGGAGCACATTCATTTTCAGAACGCTTATTCTCCCCAACCAGGAGATGTTTTATGTCTCCATGATAAAAGGTCCGCAGCTATCAGTCGCTTCAGGACTCCATAGTTGGCTTCAAACATGTCCATCATGGAGGTGGTTAGATTAACTCTGAGATATTTCAACTGCTTATCATTTATCATGAACGGGCTGTGTTCCCTTAGCCAGGCTTTATCCGACGGATCTAGAGTTACACCCAGGACCTCTGACTTGGACGCGTTCAGATGAAAATTAGAGAGCGCTCCATATTTATCAAATTCTTGTAGCAGGGAATTGATAGACTTCCTCAAATAGCAGATCATCGGCATACATTATTATTTTGTATTCCTTTCCTCCCAGTGAATACCCGCTAATTTGATGGTTGGCACGAATACTGCTGGCAAGAGTTTCAACTGAGATGGCAAATAACAGGGGTGACAGGGGGCACCCCTGTCTGGTCCCATTGGTAATTTGCAGTGAACCAGAGAGAACTCTGTTCACTCTAATCTGCGCGTTTGGCGTGGAGTAAAGGCTAAAGACTGTTTTAAGAAATCTCTCACCAAAGCCCATCCATTCCAGAGTGCATCGAAGGAACTGCCAGCTCACCCTGTCGAATGCCTTTTCGGCGTCTGTGGACAACAGAGCAAGCGGCATCCCCACGCGTTCCGAATGTGTGATTAGTTGCAACACCTTAACGGTGTTGTCCCTGGCCTCCCTTCCCGGGACAAATCCAACCTGATCTAAGGAGATCAGGTCAGGTAGAAACTTATTGACCCTATTAGTGAGAGTTTTAGCTAAAAATTTTACATCAGCATTTAACACCGAAATCGGTCTATAGCTTTGCGGCTTGTCTGGTGGTTTACCTGGCTTGGGAATCACCGTAATATGTGCTGTGAGCATAGTTGATGGTAGAGTTTCCAAGTCAGGCAGGGAATTAAACAGGGTCTGTAGATGAGTGATCAGAATTGGCAGAAAGGTTTTATAATATTTGGGACCCAGTCCATCCGGACCAGGACACTTCCCATTAGGGAGACTATCAAGGGCATTTTAAATTTCCTCTTGCGTCAATGGGGATTCTAAGAAATCTATTGCTTCTTTATTGAGTGTTTGTAATTGAATATTTTTGAGGTATTCCTGCGCTAAGTGACGCTGAGAAGAAACAGCTGAGAGAGCTGAGACTGTGATGTGGGCCTCAGATTATACAGACTACCATAGTAGGCCCGGAATACTTCTGCTATGCTAGTACTGTCTTTGTGAATGTTATTCTTACTGTCCCTTATTGAGTAGACATATGCTTTTAATTGATTTCTCTTTAAAGTCCTGGCTAATAGCCTACCAGCCTTATCTCCTCCCTCATAATATTTTTGTTTTAGCCAAAGCGCAACTTTCTGGTTTTCTTCTTGAAGGAGCTGTCTAAAGTCCATTCTAGCCTTCGTGAGCTTAGCCTCCAATTCAAGGTTCAGGTTTTTTTTTTTTTATGTTGGTCTTCTAAGTTCATAACTTCACATAGAAGTTGATTATACTTTTCTCTTTTTTGTCTCTGTATCCTGGCTTTATGTTTAATTAAGTGGCCTCGTGCAACACTTTTGTGCGCTTCCCAGATAGTAGTCAGGGGTAGTTCGTCTATCAAATTTATGTAAAAATATTCAGTCATTTTATTCGAGATATCGTCGACAACCCCAGGAGTGTCTAAAAGGGCATCGTCCAGTCGCCAGTTGAAGGGGGTTTTGGGCATGTCAGGTAATAACATATCAAATGTGACCAGTGCGTGGTCAGACCATGTGATTGGCAGTATATCACTACTTTGAACATACCCAATACCCAGGGAGTCTGTACAGAAATAATCTATGCGAGAGTACTTTCTGTGCGGGCTAGAGTAATATGTATATTCAGTGTCAGTAGGATGCAGAGTGCGCCAAACCGTGCGACATATGATGTTTGAGTGTCATGTTGACGTGTTTCAAGATATGGTGGGCAACACTAGAAAGGCCATTGGATGTATCACACCTTGGATTGAGCGGCACGTTAAAATCACCTCCCATTACCGCAACTCCCCTAGCATGACCAAACAGCTTACTAGAGAGGGCCTTGAAAAAGGTGTGTTGTGCTACATTGGGAGCATACACATTCAGTAGAGTAATCTGAATGCCATACAGGAGGCCCACTACTATAAGACATCGGCCTTCCCTATCTTTTATTATTTCATGCGCTTAGAAAGTCACTCTTTGATGTATCAAGATACCAACTCCATTCTGCTTGCTAGGCCCTGAAGCGAAGAAGGCAGTCGGGTATCTATGATTGTGCCACTTGGGTTCTTTACGCTTCGTAAAGTGCGATTCTTGGATAAAGACTATGTCTCCCTGCAACTTATGTAATTCTCGGGTGACTATAGAGTGCTTACCCGGGCTGTTAAGGCCCTTGACATTAATCGTCAAGAACCTCAAGGGGTGGATTTTCGGTCTGCTACGCAGGGGAGCCATGGTATCAATTGGGGGAAAAGAGAAAAAAAAAAAAGGTGAATAGAGAGGAAGAGGGAGGGGGAAGAGGGGAGGGAAAAGAGAAAGAAGAGGAGTATTAGGCAGAAGGATGAGAGAAGTCCAGGCAGAAAATACAAAACAATAAATAAGCGAACGTAAATCTATTTAAGATATAAACAGTGCAATATTCTCCTCAACTAGGCTGCTACTGTAACACCAGGTCTATGACAGACCCGATCACCTTTAAATAGGCGAAACTAAAGGGAATATGCCTTTGGCTGATCTGTTGAAAAACTAATTATTACAAGAACAAATGATATACAATAATACAGTATAATATCAATAACATACTCTGAGAACTCAAACCTAAAACAGGCCCTGAAGCGAAGAAGGCAGTCGGGTATCTATGATTGTGCCACTTGGGTTCTTTATGCTTCGTAAAGTGCGATTCTTGGATAAAGACTATGTCTCCCTGCAACTTATGTAATTCTCGAGTGACTATAGAGTGCTTACCCGGGCTGTTAAGGCCCTTGACATTAATCGTCAAGAATATGAGGGAATATGCCTTTGGCTGACCTGTTGAAAAACTAATTATTACAAGAACAAATGATATACAATAATACAGTATAATATCAATAACATACTCTGAGAACTCAAACCTAAAACATATTATGCTTGCATTTAAAACCAAGGGATGAGGCCTAGAAGGGCATACACAAACAGGAGGAGATAGCTCACACATAAAGCGCATAACCTCCAGTCACTGCCAGCGTACGGCAACATAATATAGATTGAACAATTATTATATTGAGAGAAGACACCTCATGGTTAGATTTTTTAAGACAAACTGTTAAGAACACTAACGCCCCAAGCAACCCAGGGATCCCTTCTTCCCAGGACCATCCAGCCAAGGAAGACAAAAGCTCTTAAACAAATGCCTTGACCACATAACCCCACATACAGGCATTCAAGATGGAACGACATAAAACTTAAATAAGGGCAAACAAACTGTAGTCCCGAGCAAGGTTAACTTTTCTTAAGGATAGACAGTATATATACAGTCAACTCATCCCTTCCTCGCTAGGAAGGCCCAGAGGACCCTGGTACAAGATCTTACCCATCTTCACTCAGCAAGCTCTAGCCTTCAGCCACAGAGATGGCCTGATTTGACCCATTTTCTGGATGTGGTGGTGGGATGCCCAGGGTTGAGCAAAATGTCTCCAGATCTGGTAGAGAGCGATATATATTGCTGTTTTGTCCCCATTGGAAGCAACAAGGCAAGTGAGAAAGCCCCATCTATAAGGGATCTTGTTATCTTGCAGTGCCATTGTGAGAAATCGAAGCTCCCTTCGCTTCTGTAAAGTAACAGGGCAGAGGTCAGAGAAGATCTGTAGAGAGATTCCGGCATGCTGTACTGGATGCTTGTTCCTGCTACAGCGGAGTATCTCCTCTTTATCCCTGTAGTTTAACAATCTGAGGATAACGTCCCTTGGAGGAGCTCTTGGTGAAGGCCTGGGGCGCAGTGCTCTATGAGCTCTTTCTATAACTACTTCTGGCGCTAATGGGGTACCCGTAATTGTCCTAAAAGATCCTGAAGATAACCTTGAAGGGCATTAGGGTTTATAGATTCTGGGATGCCCCTCACTCTGAGGTTTTTTCTTCGGCTACGGTTGTCCAAGTCCTCTATTCTTTCTAAGAGGCCCTGGATCATATTTGTGTTTTGGAGTGTCTTGAAGGTGGTGTCTTTCAGCTGGTCTTGCAATGTGTTATGTGAGCTCTCAACCTCTGTGACTCTCTGCTTTAGGTCTGTGACATCCCGTTTCAACTCATTAAATAAATTTTTGATGTCAGAAGCAATCTCCTTTATGTCTTCCTTTGAAGAAAGGCATTTCAGATCCTCTTTAGTGACATATTGTGAGGGAACTAGGATGGAAGCAGCAGGGTCATCCTCTTTATTTGATGTCTGTGCCTGGGCATCATCATTTTGCTGTGTATCTTGCCCCTTAATGTAATAGTTCATATTTCTGGTTTTAGCTCCTTTTTTATAGTGCAGTCTGTTTTTTTGTGCCATCTCTGCGTGTATTGTTAACTGTAGATAGTGATAATTAGACAGAGGCTCCAATTATCACTGTTATAGCAGGAGGGGTTTGGAGCAGTGAGCACAACAAGATAGCACAGTCTCCTTGGTTAGTGAATATTAAGCAGAAATAGAATAGGTAAAGGAAGGGGTTAAAGGGTCGCTCAAAATAGCCCTCTATAAGGATAATCTGCTAGACACTGTTTATAGTCCAGAAATAAGATTACACTGATATATGAGGTTAAGGCTGTATGATGGGCCTATGAGCATGTTCTGCCTTATTGATCTGTGTCACAGAAATTTCCAGGCCTCATCTGGGCTGTACAAGCCGTTACTGTCAATGTATATCCCCAATGCCCATAGGGCGAATATTATTTTGTATATCCCCAGCAGCCTTTATAATAAAGCCCTCTGTGTGCCCCAGCAGTGATTAGAACTCTATTACATCCAAGTCTCAGCGCTTCAGCAGAGATGTGACTGACAGTGTAGGTCAGTTCCGGCCCCTGCATCCGTGCCCCTGTGTCCGAGCCCCTGTTCACGCCGACACTGCCGAGGTACCTCTGCTGCACTGAGGCTTCCGATGTTAAGAGATAGGCTGTGGAGAGGGGGTAACAAGAGGGACCGCAAACACTTGATCCCAATCGGTCTTCAGAAAGTGGCTCCACTCCTTTGTCACCGCCCAGCATGACCGGTCAGTCACCACTAATCGTGTGTAGCAGGAAGGTAGGGGGACAGCTAGCACCTCTCACCCAGGTCTCCAATGCTAGTAACACCGCCAGCTGCAATCACCTCGGTATGAGGAGTCGGTCTGGAATGCAACGTGTGCTCTGTGTGGTGATCGGATTGCGGTCCTCTCCGGTGGATTGAGTGTGCTTGCAGCTCCTTTCTTTTGTCAGTGTTGATATCTGTCACCTACAATCCCCTTGGTTATCAGGCTCAGAGTACATTAAAGAATTTAAAAAAAAATTGTCACATTTTGGGCTTTGTCAGCTTTAGGTCAGCCTGTGGTCCAGGAGCACTAAGAATACACGGCCATTCTCCAGCACAGCCAGGCTCCGCCCCTAAGGGGCAGAGCTTTTATACCTGGGCCTCTGGGTTGTACTTGGCCCCTAGATCAGAAATTGCCAGATCCTCCACTATCATGGAGGTTTCTTTTTAGAATGGGCAGCTTAAGATTAGAATGCTTGCCTATAACCATGGTTGCTAAATAAAAGTACCTCTGTGTGTCAGTGTGTTTGTGTTAAAAGGATACTAAACCCACAATTTTTCTTTCATTGTTCAGATAGAGCAGCAATTTTTAACAACTTTGTAATTTATTACTAATATCAAATTTTGTTCTCTTGCCATGTTTATTTGAAAAAGCAAGAATGTATGCTTAGGAGTTGGCCCATTTTTGGTTTAGCACCTGGGTAGCGCTTGCTAACTGGTGGCTAAATTTAGCCACCAATGGGTTGGCTCCTAAGCTTACATTCCTGCTTTTCAAATAAAGATAGCAAGAGAACAAAGAAAATTGATAATAGGAGTAAATTAAAACGTTGCTTAAAATTGCTGCTCTATCTGAATCATTAAAAAAAAATAAAAAAATTGGGGTTTAGTGTCCATTTAATGTCTGTGTTAGTGTGTCAGTGTCTCTATGTGTGTTAGCATGTATATGTATGTGTTTATTTTAAGTTTGTCTGCATGTGTCTGTGTCAGACTGTCAGTCTCTGTGTATATGTGTTAGTGTGTATGTGTGTGTTCAGTGTCTGTGTGTTTAGCATTTATGTGTGTGTTAGTGTGTCTGCATGTGTCAGATTGTCAGTGATTATATATCAATAAGTATGCATGAGTATTCGGATGCTTAGTAAGCATCTAAAGTGTGTTGCACTCTCACAAGAAGATAACCCACTCCAAAAAAAGATAAATGCTGTGAGCAGCCTCCTTATTCCACATTTGGTTGCTAACGAATCGTCTGAATGGCCATGCCTATCAAAGAGTATATACACACATATACATTGGAGCCTTTTGCAGTCAAGTAGTTGAAAACATGTAAAATCATATTTATGCAAAATTCAACTTTAATAAAGTGTTATACTGTGTATTTACTGTAAATATTTCACATTCCAATGTTCTGCACAAAGCAGAATATGCTCTAAGTATTTTTAAATAGATATTACTACAGAGTATATAACTGTATATATCTATGCCTATATATAATCCTATATAATAAATGGCCAAGTATGTTTGTCAGATGCAGTCAAGCGCAGTAGAGACTGCACGTGACAAACATACCTGGCCGTTTGGATCCTGACACTCAGCACAGAGCAAGGCTGAAGCGGAGTGTCAGGGAGAGTGGCCGAAGGGAGGGGCGTGGCCGGGCGGGTGTTGCTGCAATGGGGCGTGGTCGGGCGGGGTGTCACGATGGGGGCGTGGCCAGAGAAGCAAAGGCTTTCAATTAAGACAGAGCCAGAGAGGCAGCGAGAAGGGCCAAAGAGGGGGGGGAGAGAAGGGCCAAAGAGGGGGGAGAGAAGGGCCAAAGAGGGGGGGGAGAGAAGGGCCAAAGAGGGGGGGGGGGAGAAGGGCCAAAGGGGGGGGAGAAGGGCCAAAGGGGGGGGGAGAGCCAAAGGGGGAGGGGAGAGAGCCAAAGGGGGGGGGAGAGAGCCAAAGGGGGGGAGAGAGCCAAAGGGGGGGGCTTGCGGTTTAGTGGTTAATAGGTTTATTATAGCTGCGGTGTGGGCGGACGGCAGATTAGGGGTTAATAATATTTAAATAGTGTTTGCGATGGGGGAGGATTGGCAGTTTATGGGTTAATAGGTTTATTATAGTGGCGACGATGTCGGGGAGCGGCGGAATACTGGTTAATTTTATTTAGTGGTGGCGATGTCCGGAGCAGCAGATTAGGTGTTAATAATTTTATTTTAGTGTTTGCGATGCGGGAGAGCCTCGGTATAGGGGTTAATAGGTAGTTTATGGGTGTGTGAGTACTTTTTAAAACTTTAGTTATGAGTATTATGCTACAGATTTGTAACGTAAAACTTATAACTACTGACTTTAGATAGCGTTACGAATCTTGTCAGTATAGGGTGTGCAGCTCACTTTTTGGCCTCCCAGGCAAACTCGTAATACCGGCGTTATGGAAGTCCCATTGAAAAGGGACTTTTTTTTAAAAGTGTGGAACTGACGTTGC
Source organism: Bombina bombina (assembly GCF_027579735.1). Classification (NCBI taxonomy): domain Eukaryota; kingdom Metazoa; phylum Chordata; class Amphibia; order Anura; family Bombinatoridae; genus Bombina; species Bombina bombina. Next base: position 798,229,406 of record NC_069500.1, on the reverse strand, counting down.
GTGACGGCCAAAAAGATCTGCAATACATCTATACCAACAAGACTTGTAATGGCGGCGTTAGGGAAAAAGCAGCGTTATGAAGCATAAAGATGCTTTTTCACTCATAATGCATAATGTAATCTAGCTGTTTGCTAGTAATATTAAAACTTGTGTAATGTTTGCTTGGCTTGTTAATGGTGAAAAACAATGTTTGTTCACCAGGGTTTACAAAACTCATTGCATTAACACAAACATACATGCACCGAAACTAGCACACAGATTTATACACACAACTCTCATACAGATACATCTCTCTTGCCTCTCTGTCACATGACACAGCACCATGCAAAGATGATGTCTATGTAATAGCATCAGATCCAGATGGAAGAAATATAGAACACTGCAACCAGGCAGATATATACACAAAGTGAAGTAATGCTATTGTTGTATGAGTCACATCCAAGGTGTGGCCTTGACCTTGTTTTGATCCACTGACCATTGAAGGAAGCACACCAGGGGAATTCCTGGTCTCATTATTGCATAATGAAATGTATTTGTAGCTGCACTATAATCATTTATTACATTGTACAATGTGCAAGTAAGCAAACTACAGCAAGATAAACTTAATTGGACTCCACCCAGGCATAAAATGATGGAAAGGGACTTTTTTTAATTGGAATCTCTGTCCCATTCATGAATCGTCTACAGATTGTCATGTATTTTCTCTATCAGCCTTTAGCCCTCGGTACAAGAAGATTCCTCAGTGAGTTTATGTTACCACTCTGCAATACAATGTTATGATAAAAACTTGGTATTTAAAGGGACAGTAAAGTCAAAATTAAACTTTCATGACTCATATAGAGCATGCAGCTTTCTATTTTACATCTACTATCTTATTTGGTCCATTTTCTTAGTATCCTTTTTTTGAAAAGCTTACTTAAGAACAGCAATGCACTTCTGTGAGCTAGCTACTGATTGCTGGCTGCACATATATGTCTCTTGTCATTGGCTCACCTATTATGTTCATCTATCTCCCAGTAGGGAATTGCTGCTCCTTTAACAAAGAATATACACGCCTAGATTTGGAGTTTTGTCGGTAAAGACCTGCGGTGCTAACGAGCCCTTAAGACAACGCTGGTATTACGAGTTGTCTGAATGGCTGCGTTAGCCTCAGAAAAGTGAGCGTTGAGCAAATTTAGCTCCACTTCAACCCTCAATACCAGCGTTGCTTACGGTAGCGGTAGCGTGCACGATTTCCCCATAGGAAACAATGGGGCAGAATCTGCTGAAAAAAAACCTTACACCTGCAAAAAAGCAGCGTTCAGCTATATTATGGTTTATTTTATAGGTAAGTATTTAGTTTTAAATAGGATTATTTTATTTAATTATAGTAATTTTAGTTCGTTTTATTTAAATTATATTTAAGTTAGGGGGGTGTTAGCGTTAGACTTAGGTTTAGGGGTTAATAACTTTATTATAGTAGCGGCGATGTTGGGGGCAGCAGATTAGGGGTTAATAATTGTAGGTAGGTGGCGGCGACGTTGGGGGGGGCAGATTAGGGGTTAATACAATTTATTATAGTGTTTGCGAGGCGGGAATGCGGCGGTTTAGGGGTTAATACATTTATTATAGTGGCGGCGATGTCCGGTCGGCAGATTAGGGGTTAATAAGTGTAGGTAGGTGGCGGTGAGGTGGGGGGGCAGATTAGGGGGTAATAAATATAATATAGGTGTCGGCAATGTTAGGGGCAGCAGATTAGGGATTCATAGCTATAATGTATGTTGCGGTGGTGTCCGGTCAGCAGATTAGGGGTTAAAAAAATTTATTATAGGGTTTGCGATGTGGGGGGTCCTCGGTTTAGGGGTTCATAGGTAGCTTTATGTTCCGGCGTTAGCCCATAAAACTCTTAACTACTGACTTTTTTTGAGGTTGGAGTCTTGGCGGTAGAGGCTGTACCGCTCACTTCTTCCAAGACTCGTAATACCGGCGTTAGGCAAATCCCATAGAAAATATAGGATACGCAATTGACGTAAGGGGATTTGCGGTAGTCTTGAGTCGCAGGAAAAAAGTGAGCGGTAGACCCTTTCCTGACTAGCTCTAAATACCAGTGGGCGTTAAAAAGCAGCGTTAGGACCCCTTAACGCTGCTTTTTAAGGCTAACGCAGAACTCTAAATCTAGCCGTAAGAGAATTAAGCAAATTTGACAATTGAAGTAAACTGAAAAGCTGTCTAAAATTGTATGCTCTATCTAAATCAGTAATTCAAGTTTTGGGTTTCATGTACCTTTAATACATGGAAGGAGATTTTTTTGCATCTAAGATAATAATTTCAAATTTATTAATATATTGCTATGTTTAAATGACATTTGTAATATATTGTGCCTAATTTTTTATTATACAAATACATATTTTATCATGTTTAATGCCCCTTTAGCAGTATAACAGGAAAATAGATCACTCTCCAGATCTTACATACCTTGTACACTGTACATGCAGATACAAGTGGAAATAATTGCCAACACCAGAAGATGCCGATGCATTTTCATACTCCAGTTTTGTTCACTAGAAGAAAAGGATTAATAAGAATTAGTTTGAGTCGGTCTGTAAGCATTCAAAATAATTATATAATAGATGTACCTCTCAATAATTACATTATTTCTAAGATGACAAGTAGAGTATTCCTCCTATGAACAAGCAAAAACAAAATACTTTAGAAAGACTATATTGAAAATACAGACCCAAAGTTGAAACTCAATGCAGCAAAAGTGAATACACCTATGATCACTGACACACAAGTTACATAATTGAAACAAAATTGAGTGCACCTGTGATGTCCAATTAGCCTAAGTGCATGAACATAGGTATAAATTGACCTGTGAACACTAGAACATTTTAAAATTTGGACCTATGGGCTGTGTCTATCTGCATCATGGTTCCACATGGAAAAGAAATGCCAGAGGAATTGAAAAATCTCATTGTGAGACTTCACAAAGATGAAAAAGGATACATGAATATCAGTGACTAAATATCAGTTGAAACACAGTTACAGCAGTAATCAGTAGGTATAGAACAAGCCATAGTACTACTAATCATAGCCGCAGCGGCTGTCCTCCAAAAGGGACGCCATGGACAGAGCACTAATTGCACCATCTAGCTTTAAAAAACAGATGGGCAAGTGCTTTAGACTTGGCTCAGGGTTTATCAATGGAAATTGGAGTTTCTGTGACAGCACAGACAGTGTGAAGGACAATGCATAATGTCAACCTCTATGGACGGTGTCTAAGCAAAAAACCTTGTTTTCTCTTCAACACAAAACTGCAAGATTAAAGTTTGTTAAACAGCATAAGAAGAAGCCTGATGAATAATGGAGTACATTCTTTGGGCAGATGGGACAAAAATAAATTTGTTCAGCTCAGATGGAGTCCAGCATGTTTGAGGACTATTATAGTGAATACACAGTCCCAACAGTGAAGCTCGAAGGTGGTAGCGTGATGCTATGAGGCTGCATGAGTGCAAAAGGTGTTGGGGTGATGACATTTATAGATATCACCATGAATGCCTGTGGATATATCAAAATAATGGCTGACAAGATGACTTCCAGTCCCCAAAAGCTTTGGCAGAAGAGAAATATTCCATCATGATAACGATCCAAAGTACATTAGCAAAATCCCAAAAGAGTTTCTAAAGAAGAAAAAAGTGAAAACTATGACCTGGTCAAGTATGTCACCTGACTTGAATCCAATAGAACAACCTTTGGGGCATTTTAAAGAGAAAGAAAGAACAACACAACCCTCTGAAGAATCGCATAAAATATGTGCAGAAATTTGTGCAACACTGGTATCCTCCATGCCAAGGAGGATTGAGTCTGTGATCAAAAATAAAGGTGAACATATGAAGAACTGAAAAAATAAAAGATTTAAATCTTAGTAATGAAAGTTGTACTGACTTTTGTTGCATTGAGTTCCTACTGTGGGGCCAGTGTTTTATTATAGTAAATCTAAACTGTTGGTTTTTAATTATTTTAAATTAGATCAAATACCTTACTGTAAAACTTTAATTTTTTTCAACAAAATTTGATGTGGGTCTACTAAGGATTTATATACAAAAAAATGGAAATACCAATTAAATACACAACATTAATGATACTTATTACTTATTCAACCCCAAAATATGGGGAAAGGTAACACCTAGATTTTATTATTAACAACCTTAAAAAGAAGTTTGAAAATGTGAAGTGTTATTTGTACAATATAACATTTATTACCACTTGGTTAAAAATGGCAAACACGTTAAAAACAACCCCTCAGGCATCTTGATATTTAGGTATTAGTAGTATTGCCTTTTATATATTCAGATAACTAACACCAAATAGGGAATCTGAAACAAAGTTAAAGGTGGAGTATTGTCCTAGACATTGCCAGATAATATTGTCTAGGGGTGATCCTCCATGGGTCTTATCTGTTCTACCTGTATTTGTATTAATAGGAGACTCTGAATAATCTTATAGCATAAAATATTGAAATAACTCTGAAAAGAGTGGTAACACTATATACCTGTTATATGAACTCCATTCATTCCTTAGGCTATAATAATCAATGTGTGTGAATTCCCCAGTAGTTTACCACTGGTAGAAAGTCCCCTTTAAACTGAGTTAGTCTTGTTTGAGAACACAGATTGTATCTGACTTAGTTAAATAGGGACATAAGATTGCTCAATATCACAAGTGAACAATATTTATATTATGTACTGATTAATGGTAAATAACTTAAAGAGATAAGAAACCCCAACATTTTCTTTTATGATTTGGATAGAACATACATTCTTAAACAACTTTTCAATTTACTTCTATTATTAACTTTTTTCATTCTCTTGTGATCCATTGCTGAAGGAGCAGTATTGCACTACTGGCAACTAGCTGAACACATCTAGTTAGCCAATCAAAAGAGAGAATGTGCGCAGGCACCAATCAGCAGCTAGCTCCCACTAGTGTAGGATATGTGCATATTCTTTTTCAACAAGGGACGCAAAGAAAACAAAGCACGTTTCAAAATAAAAGTTAATTTAAAAGTGTCTTAAAATGACCTGCTCTATCTCAATCATGCAAGTATAATTTTGACTTTTCTATCCCTTTAAAATTACCCTAAGAACAAAAAAAATGTTCTGACTGACTATCCTATAAATCCATTGCTTGAATATAATAAAATTCCTACATATTCCTATAGCTGCTATATAAAAAGGATAATAAACCCATTTGTCTTTCTTTCATGATTCAGATAGAACATGCAATTTTAAGACACTTTCTAATTTACCAATATTTTCAATTTTTCTTTGTTCTCTTGATATCTTTATTTGAAAAGCAAGAATGTAAAGCTTACAAGCCAGCCCATTTTCGGTAAAGCACCTAGGTAGCCACCAATCAGCAAGCACTATCCAGGGTGCTGAACCAAAAATTTGCCAGCTCTTTGGCTTAGATTCATACTTTTTCAAATAAAGATAGCAAGAGAATGAAGAAAAATTGATAATATGAGTAAATTAGGAAGTTGCTTAAAATTGCATGCTCTTTCTGAATCATGAAAGAAAAAAAATTGGGTTTAGTGTCCCTTTAAGCTTCTTTGACTGTATGCCCAGAAATGACTGATACAAATGTTGCAAACTGCTTATTAATCTCATCAGTCAAAACTCAAATACAATCTGCAAGTCTTAGTCTGATAGATAAGAAAATGGGGGAGCAAAAAAAAGTCTGAGGTAGATAAGTAAGTAAAATATAGACTTTAATCAATACAATATCTAGTACATATAATATCTAATACAATAAATACATGGATCCATGTCTGCAGCTAAAAAACACAATAGTAAGATAAGAATGAAGTAAACAGTTTCACAGTTTGATCTTGGTAAAATAGGCAATTACACAATAAAATGAACAGTCTAGCATTTATCAGGCATCGTTAATAAGTGATGGTGGTCAGTGTTAATCCTAAAAAAGGATGATAGTTATAGTGTTCAATTGGATAAAGAAAAAAGAAAAAGTTCAAAGTGTCGATGTCAATACAAATTCATCCAAAATCACAGGTGAAGTGAAAATCCAATGTGTCAGTGTTGATACAAATTATTCCAAAGTCACACGTGGAGGAAATGAAAAAATTAAAATTAAAAATTGAAAATTAAAGATTGAAAATTAATTAGTGTTCAAAAAATACCATCAGAAAAAATACCATCAGAGAAAATAGTGAGGTGAATTCTGGGTCCCTTCAGAAGACCATATAATATCAGTGAATGAATGAGAGTACAATAATACAAAAGTAAAATTGATGATAAAAAAAATAAAAAAAAAACCTGTGGAAAGAAGGAAAAAAACAAATTTGCAGAGTATATCAACTGTTAAGTTTATATATAGGTAATGTGCTTACTTTGATTCTGTCAACGCGTCTTAGTCTGATATTCCGTTATGGCTTCAGTACAGCAGAATGGGTAGGATGTTCCATGCTGTCCTAATGGCGCTAAAGGCCAGAGTGGTTAGGACGGCATGGAATGTCCTAACGGTGGGAAGGAGTTAGGGGTTAATTAAAGAGTACGTAGGACATAAAGACACTCCTACTAATTACTTCATCTATGTATACAAACCAGCATACATACTAGGCATCCTAGCTTATATTGAAGAAAAACACAATAATAATGGTACCCTCTTATTCTGCACTATTATTTTTAGATTAATATTGTTGAGGATGACTTTATTAGGCATTTTAATTAAAGGGATATTATTTTAATACTCATTGTGAATTATTAATATTTGTGGACAATGATATTATTAGGCATTTTGATTAAAGGGATATTATTTTAATACTCATAGTGAAATATTAATATTTGTGGACAATGATATTATTAGGCATTTTGATTAAAGGGATATTATTTTAATACTCATAGTGCAATATTAATATTTTTGGAGGATGACATTATTAAGCATTTTAATTAAAGGGATATTATTTTAATACTCAGTGAAATATTAATAGTGATGGGAAATGTGAAAATACAAAACCAAAAGAGAGTTTTATTTAAAGAAAAAAAATGATCCCCAATGTGTAAATAGTGCTACAGTATTTGGATTAAATAAATAATGATGACTGTGATATTGCCAGAAGGCATACATATATTTGCTCATAAGTTATAATATTATAAATAATATGTGAAACAATATTTATATCCTAGACTGGTTGGATTGAGTGATCATGTGGAAAAATAAATAAAAAATAAAAGTGAATGGATAGAATGACAAATATGTTGCATGTTCATCATTTGTGTGATAAAATCTATAAACATTTTGGCTTCTGCTGGAAAATATCAAGTCCCCTAGATTATGGCAATTTCTCTTTTAAGTTCCTCTATGATGCTTTTAAACTTATTATAATAATGTTATGGTACATCTATAAGTTAAACAAATTGTATCCAGTCTATATAGATATTTAAATACCCAGTCAGTTAGCTGGACTGTTCAATAGATATTGATAGCATGGGTACTTCAATTTCTATTTGAAACAACTTTAATCCTGTATTCTTTGTAAGATCTTACAATATTTCACAATAAAGGCTTGACATTATTATATGCATTAAGCCCAGATGGTTGGACTACATTTAACAAATAAATCTATCTACATTCTGCTTGAAGTAATTCTTTTTCTAGGTTTCCGCCTCTTATCCCCAGCTGAATTTTGTTTACTCCAATACACTTTAGATCAGATTATCTTGAATGGTGGTGTCTTAGAAAGTGACTTGCAACAGAGGTTATATTCTTTCCATCTTTAACATCTCTGGCTGTATTTTTGGATGTCCCCAAGGTGTTCCTGTAGCCTCTTTGTCACCTTTCTTGTGATCATACCCACATATAATTTGTTACATTTTCCTTGTAAGGCATAAACAACTCCTTCCATGTTGTTGTTAATGAAATCATTTATGTTATTGGCCTTTCCAAATCTATCTGTCACTGTTTGTGTTTTAATCATATGACAACAAGCATGTTGTTGAGGTATTGCTGAGTGGCATTAGATAAACTACATATGTATCACATAATTTAATAATTAAATTGAGCTAATATCTACTTGATATAAAATGATTTGGCTATAACCACTGCAGAAATTGTAAATCAAACCTTTCAGCCTAGACTCCTCTCCCCACTCACTATGTGGATTATGCTTTGATGTATTTCTAAATAACTCAATTAAAACAATTGCCCTCATACTGACCTAGTTCAGGATGCCCCCTGGGGTGACAGAGACACAATTATGTACTGTTTCAGATAAACTAGCAGAATCCCAGGTATGGTAAGTTAACAGATACATGTGATAATCAACATGATCCAATACACATTCTCGTCTGGGAAAATTGCTAGCTCAGAAATCAACATATGGAAGGCTATGAGTCATATGAAATTAATTGTGTTTAAATTCATATAGTTATAAAACTCAGATTATATAAATAATGTATATGAATCTGGAAGATTGTCTTAGGCCCAATATACCATATTGGATGAATGTCCTGAATTTAAAATGTCTAACTTATTTCAAAATAAATAACATTCTTTTGTTTTTCAGACATCTGATATACAAATTAGGTTCCAGATATGACTAGTAGATACTGATATATCAATGCCTATATAATGTGTGCCCTGAAACATATCATATAGCTTAAACACTAAATATTAAAATTATATCCACAGATATGCAATATTTATATTAATATGAAATTATAATCAAATGTAAATATAGCTATATGAAATTACATCAGACTGCTACTCACAAGGTATGTATGTGATATAAGATGATAACTGGAAAAGGTGACAATATTATATCAGAAAATGAACTAAAATATTAATTAAATTCATGCTGAAAGTATTAAAATCATTTTATATAAATATATAGGTATATTATAAGTGGAATATACTCGTGTTTGATATTGATACACACATCTTCAGTAGTATTAGATAGTCCCATATATGTGGACCAGAAAAACATTTTACTATCAGGAAATAATGAGTATATTAAATATACGTTTTAAAATATATAAGAATATTTTTGTAGTGGTGTTTGCAAACAAAGCTGCCTTCCGTTGTCTGCTGCCACTGATGGTTCAGATATGTTATTGCAGCCAGGAGAGGTTGACTGTTAAAAGACATACATTTCCCAGGACCAATGAGATGTTCAGCTCCGATTAGGGCATATCCAAATTTTGTTTGGAATGATTAACATTTTTTGTTTGGAATGATTAAAAAAGAATGAGGGGTTATATCTTTGATAAAATACCCAAACACTCTAAACAAAGGGACAGACAGACTCAAAGACAGACTCACCTTAGAGAGAAACATACAGATTTGTGCTAGTATCTTCTCTGCATTTTTGTTGGGACCCTTTCTTAAGATAAGAAAGAAAATAATTGAGGCCTGTATCCTTGCAAAATAGTGTAATCATCCGTCTTATATGACCAACAAAAAGCCCCAGGATAAGCTGAATTCTCATGGGTATTTGGTAAAGTATAAGTGATTGTTAAGTATATTTAATATTTAAATCAAGGTATTCTAAAGCTATAGCTAAATTGTAGCTGATATTTGAAGGGGTATTTTATAGTCACGTTGCTAGTATTAAATAGACCAGTATATTTCATATATTAAGCATACTAGTGCTAAGACAATTACTATTGACAAAAGAGTCAGGCATTAATATTTATTAAGTCATTGGAGCTACTGTGATATATCATAACAATTGCATTTGTTATTGTATTTAAATTTCTGGTGGTTTATTTGAAGTTATAGAGAACCATTTCTGGGCTAAATAGTTTAATTATACTTTTCTGAAAGCTCTCTTAGCTAACTAAGCTTAACTAAGCACTGTTAAGTTAGCAGTCCATATTTTGGTATTGGAGTAAATGTTGCTGGATAATTATAGACTGTTCTGGTATTCTCATTTGTGGTATTTTAATAAGGGATTCATTGTGAGTAAGGTTCATTTTTAGAGATATATTTTATGATCTAATACAAAAAAAAATGTGATGGTGCACAAAAATGGATAAAAGTCCCAGGTAATCACAGTGGTAATGCTACGCAGGTGAAACTCAGGAACAAAAAAAACCCACATATAGTGAAGTTCTGTGGTTATGTGAAATGTACAGCAGAACCTAGAAAAGGTACTCACATTGTCTAGAGCTTCAAAATCAAGCTCTAGATATATAGGCACAGGAAGCTCCTAATAGAAGTCAAGGCAAAGAAGGATGTTCCAGCTCCAAAGGATGAATAAGAGGTGGTTAAAAAGTATAACACATTTATCAGAAACAAGTCACAAGGCATATAACAAGACCCAAATCATAGACTACTACAAACAAAAGACTGTGTGTATCACACAGTCCAATGAATGCTCTGTTAGTCCGGTAAGGAACAAGGCTCCACCCCTTTTGTGACGTCACTACTCCAACGATCATTTCACAAATCACAGCTTGGCTTTTTCAAGGATGACTTCAAGATGGTCCTGATGACCTTTTATAGTTGTAACTCCACTTCTGATTGGGTCCTGGATTCTTATGCAGGTGTTTTGACAGATTCCTCATGTCTTATTTATTTAATAATGTCTAACCATAGAACTTCACTATATGTGTTTTTTCTTTTATTCCCTGAGGTTCACCTGCTGAGTATTACCACCGTGATTACCTTGGACGTTTATCCTTTTTTGTGCACCATCACATTTGGTTTTGTATTTTATTATTTCTTATATTGTGATTTAAGCAGGTTTATATATTGTCTTCTTAGATTCTTGCACCTGGGCCCCGTGGTTTCTAGTTACGCCTCTGCCCTCCTCTAACCTACTTGGATTCTATCTCCAATTAGTTATGCAAGGATGGGGTCAGATTTTAAAATATTCCAGTTATCTTGTAAAATATTAACCACTTTTTTGATTTGAGGACTATAAGTTACAATAAGTCTAGTCTGATCATTTGTTTGTCTTTTTTCTTTAATAGATCCTTACACAAAGTGCTTCTTGCTCTTTATTGTGCTTTCTTGATAGATCTTTTGCTACATCCTTTTTCTCTCAGTCGGTTCTCCCATTATTTTGCTCTCACTGCATATGTTTGATCAGTAGAGCACTTCCATCTCATTCTTAAGAATTTGCCTATTGGGAGAGCTTGTATAGTGATAGAGGCATGTGCAATCGAGCTATGTAGGATACTATTAGTTGCTATGTTCTTTCTATAGACATCTGTACTAACTGTACCATCTGAACTTTTATGAATGATCAAATCCAGAAAGGTGATTTTCTTTTGACTGTCTTTGTTTCGTGGGTTAATTTAATGTTTAAGTTGTTATTATTTAGAATTGTCAAGAATTTGTCAAGTTGCTCTTTTTCACCATCTCATAGAAAACTGCATCATCTATATAGCAAAGCTTGAGTGGTATATTATCTGTGAATTGACTATTATTGTCAATTCCCACCATCCTAGGAACAAATTTGCATAGGTAGGGGCAACAGCTGCCCCATGCCTGTGCCCCTCACTTGCAAGTAGAAGTTATGATTAAATGTGAAAAGATTGTGACACAACACTAATCTTAATAAATCAAGAATAAACTTATTGGGTCCCTCATCTTCCTCAGATCGCGTTCATAAATAGCTCTGTACCGCTTTAATGCCTAATTTATGGTTAATACTGGTGTACAGGTATTCCACGTCTGCTGTTACCAACCAGTTTGGGTGATTTAAAGAGCTGTTTTCAAATTGTGCTAAGACATCTGTAGTGTCTTTAATGTATGATGGTAACTGCCTAATAAATTCCCTCAACCTGTAATCTACGTATTAGCTGGCTTTTTCAGTCAGACTGTGGATACTTGACACTATAGGATGGCCGGGTGGGCTTTGGCTGCTTTTTGGGATCAGATAAAAGGTGGCCACTGTTGGATTTAGTACCTCAAGGAATTTGTGTTCCTTTAGATAGATATTGTTATATTTGGCTTTCTTAATTACATTATTATATTTTTGCATGTATTCCTTCAGAGGGTTATATCCTTATTTTTTATAACATGATTCAATTTTGTGTTGTTTGTCTGCCTCTTTTAAATACATGTTCACATGCCAAATGACTACATTGCCTCACTTATCAGAATTCCTTATGACTACATCTTCCCATTTTATCATTTCAAACAGTGCGGCTTGTTCCTGTCTGGTAAGATTATAGTTCATGTTGAATGTATTCATTTAGGTTATTTTTTTACTCCCTACTTTATTGACTATTGCAATCTGGGAAAAAAATTCAATTTTAGGCCTGTATTAGGATTTATTTTGTATTTTATCTCTCCTTTAGTTGGATCATTTTCATCTTAAAGTTCTTCCATGGCATTTAGAGTTACTATTTCATCCTTAGTGATACTCTCAACAGAAAGATCAGATTTTTTGGTATGGAATCTTATTAAAGCTATTTTCCTTAAATACAGTTGAACATCCCTTATTACCTCAAATTTATTAAGATTAGGGTTGGGTCAGAAAGACAATCCCTTTGATAAGACCTGAGTATGTGCATGTGATAATATCTTACATGACAAATTGATAATTCTAATTGTTTCATTCTCAACTGAGAGAAAGTGCCGGGTGTTCTTCTGTAGGGTTTCCACCCATATCTGTTGGATTTCAGTTTGGTCTGGTTTTTGTTTTTCATGGGTCTTTTTGGTGCCCCTCTGCTTCTTCTGGTTTGTTTACGTGGGAATGAGAACTTTTCTCTAAAAAATCCTTCCTTTTATGTCTGGTCACAATACCACTATCATTGAAATTAGATGATTGTATCTCTGTACTTTGTTCTTGAGCATCTGATTCTTCACCTTCAGTATCAGAGATGTCACTTAATACTATATTCACACGTGAAGGTTTATCTTTATTGAAATGTAATCTTTTTTTCCACATGTATAATCTTTTATTCTAAATATCAGCCATATACCTATTCAGTTTGCGTTGTTTGGTGTGTTTAATTTCTAAATTTGTATTTATCTAGTTCTTTCTGGTATCATTTCTATGAGTTCTCAAATTCCTTGAGTGACTCCTTTAGTTTAAGATGTTGTTCTTGTATTAGGTTGTCTATCCTGTCATATTCTGATTTATCCTGTTTATTGAGAATCCTCATTCATTTGACAGAACATTCTGAGAGGGCCTCCTCCCACTCCAAATTAATGTCAGGGTTTTTCAATTCAAAAGCTAGAAATAGCTGAATTCACAGTCCTCTAGGTATTAAATACAATTCTATACATTTCTCAAAAAAGTGGTTGTTGCACCACAGTTTGTTTTGTTTATGTATGTTTTATGAACATCTCTAAGAACACACTCTATTCTTTTTTATACTTCCATTAACTATTGTTGAACTTTTGAATACTTCACCCGGGTCAGCTGTCTGGTTTGTCTATCTTGATCCCAGCTAGATGACATGTTTACTTTAAAAATCCTTGTTGAACATATTATTCTATGTAATAATTGTTATCTATTGGAAAGAAACCTGAAAACCAGGTAAAGTGCAACTATTACTAGAGGTACTAATAGCTCTACATAAAATATTTCAAGGATCTTGTATTCCCATATATGTGATGGTTAATAATAATAATAATTATATAAAAATTCTATTTCCATCACCAAGTCTTAGGTGTTATGTATCTAATATCAATATTTCTCGGAATACAGCCAAAGAAGCTTAAAGGGATATAAACCCAAATGTTTTCTTTAATAATTCCGATAGAGTATGCCATTTTAAGCAACTTTCTAATTTACTCCTATTTTTTTTTCTTTCTTTTGCTATCTTTATTTAAAAAGCAGGAATGTAAAGCTTAGGAGACAGACCATTTTTTGGTTCAGAACCTGGGTTATGCTTGCTTATTGGTAGCTAAATATAGCCAGCAATAAGCAAGCACTATGCAGGGTCTAAAAATTGTTAATAGGAGTAAATTATGAAGTTGCTTAAAATTGTATGCTCTATCTGAAATATGAAAGAAAAAATTGGAGGTTAGTATCCCTTTAAATAGCAGCTATAAGAATATGTAGGCATTTTTTATATTCAAGCATTGGATTTAAAGGCTAGTCGGCCAGAACATTTTTTTTCCCCTCAGGACAATATTTAAGTGAATGTCAATTTTGATGCTCAAGTGCCCGGTTTTTAAATATTAGATTAAAAACAGGGGCACTTTAATTCAGCAAAATTTACATTTCACTCCTGTTGTGAATAAAAACTTACCTTTTAAACTTGACAGCCGCTCTAGCTTCCTCCACCCATCGCAAAGCCTCCTCCTGGGTCTAAAATGAGGAATCAGGCTTCCTACAATCATGGCATTGAATCAGACACTGATTCCCCCGGGGGCGAAGCCGTGATTGGAGGATGACCTATCCATCATTTCTGATGTCAGAAATGGCTTGCAACGACCGGAGGAAGCTGGAGCTGCTGTCAAGATTAAAATTTAAGGTTTTTTTTCCAAATCAGGAGTGAAATGTAAATTTTGATGAATTAAAGTGCCCCTGTTTTTAATCGAATTTCTAAAAACCGGGCACTTTAGCATCAAAATTGACATTCACTTTAAGGTATTTACCATTAATCGGTACATTATATAGATATTGTTCACTTGTGATATTGAGCAATCTTTTTTCCCCATTAATCTAAGAAAGATACAATCTGTGTTCAAAAGCAAGACTAATTAAGTATATATATTTAAAGGGATTTTTCTACCAGTGGTAAACTACAGGGGAATTCCCTCACATTAAATAGTATAGCCTAAGGGCTGAATGGACTTCATATCACAAGTTTATAGTGTTACCACTCTTTTAGAAATTGTTATCTCAATATTTTATTCTATAAGATTATTCAGAGTCTCCTATTAAAATTATAGGTAGAACAGCTAAGACCCATAGAGGATTACGCCCAGACAATATAAAGAGGCAATAATTAGGACAATACTCCACCTTCAACTTTATTTCAGATTCCCTATTTGGGGATAGTTATCTGAATATATTAAAGGCAATACTACTACTACTACTACTACAAAACGTTTTTTCACTGTAAGAGCAATAAAATTGTGAAACTCATTACCAAAGGAGGTAGTGAATGCCAATACCATAGATACATTTAAAAATAGTCTGGATACATTTCTGTATATGAACAAAATGCATGGATATGATTGCTAGTATTAAATGGGTCACATTTTAATGGGGTTATTTAAGCTTAACTGGAGCTTTTTGAAAGTATTTTAGATCTGTATAGGTTGAACTCGATGGACTTCAGTCTTTTTTCAACCTTATCTACTATGTTACTAATACCTAAATATCAAGATGCCTGAGGGGTTGTTTTTAATGTTGTGTTTCCCATTTTTAACCAAGTGGTAATAAAAGTAAATTTTTATGTTAGACAAAATAACACTTCCCAATTAAAATTGAACAAATGTTATTTTCATAACTTACTAGAGGACCAAGAGTGCTGTGTTTATATATATATATATATATATATATATATATATATATATATATATATATATATATATATATATATATATATATATATATATATATATATATATATGTGTGTGTGTGTGTGTTGAGGCTGTTAGAAAGAGACAAATAAAAAACATTCTTATGCAGAGATGCTGCCTAAAGTTTCTAGGCATGTAAGTCTACTATTTTGTATTGAAGTTGGTGTGGACCAACCACCCAACTTTATTTTGAATTAGATAATACTGTATAGTGATGTGGAGCAAGGTTTTATACTTAAACTAATGTTTGGTAAAATTTTGTTGTAAAAAAAAACTGTGACTCCAAGCCAAATTACCAGAGAGGGGTATTTTTGTCACAGTATATATATTTCACATGTATTGCATCATCTTCATCTAAAAGCAAAAATATGGTTCATGAAGGTATCAGATGAAAACTGAACTAGTGCTTAAACAAGAAAAACAATATAGTTTTCCTAAAAAAACATATAGTTTTCCAGGCTATATATATATATATATATAGTGAAGATTGGAGTAGCCGTGTTAGTCCAGTAGATAGATGCTCAAAAAACAAAGTATTGCAGTATGCAGTGATACCTTTTTTATTGGACTAACATAATATTTAAAAGAGAAGCTTTCGAGAGTTTTCCTCTCTTCCTCAGGTCTAAAGCAATACTGATCATTCTGATATAGATACACATCACATACAACAAATAGAAGGGAGGGAGGGGGGTGAGAGGAGGGTCATAAAAGCAGAGAATGTGTCTGAAGGAGAAAATAGCGGAGAATAGGCAGAAAGAATAAATAAACAGAGGAGAGTAAATAGGCCAGATGAGAGGAAAAACAAAAGGAAAAAGAAACCAATATAGGACAATAAAATGAGAGATTATAGAAATTTATGGTAGTGTGTGAGAAAGCCAGAGTCTACATTAAGTCCTTCATTTCTGGTATTGAAATGTGTGATCATTTTCATCTCAAATGTCTTCCGTTCATGAGAGTCTTTGAATTCCATTTAAGAATTTTAATCCTGAGGTTAAGGATGGAGTGACCAGTCTGGGTGAAGTGATGACCAACAGGGGTACAATATTCATTTTCCTTGTGGTTTTTGATCGAGTGTCTGTGAAGATTCATTCTGAGATGCAGCTTTAGGCCAGTTTCTCCAAAGTAGCAACCTCTGTCACACGCTGTACACTGTATCATGTACACCACATTAGCAGATGAGCACAAATAGGATCCTTAATATTGTATGACGCGTTGTTGTGTCTGGCTGTGTTGTTGTCACATATATGTTGACACAGTTTGCAGAGTGATTTGTTGCATCATGCAGTGCCATTCTGTGTAAGCTTCTGTTCTGTGGTTAATTTGCTGCAGACCAATCTCTGTCTCAGGTTAGGCGGTTGTTTGAATGCTAGTATGGGGGGTTCAGGAAATATTTTTTTGAGTGTGGGGTCCTCTGAAATTAGTGGTTGTAGCTCTTTAATAATTTTGCGCACTCCTTCCAGAGTAGGGTTGTAAGTGACTACTAGAGGGGTTCTTGTTTTGTTTTCCTTTTCTTTGTATTGTAGGAGTCTTTCCCGTGATGTTTTTAGGGCAGATTTGATTTTTTAGATATTGTCCTTTCCTTGTAGCCCTTTTGCCTAAATGACTCTGACAGTGTACTCAGGTGCCGATCTCTGTCTTTTGTGTCAGAGCAAATGCGGTGATATCTGATAGCTTGGCTGTAGATGATACCTTGTTTGGTGTGATTGGGATGGAAGCTGGAATTGTGGAGGTAGCTGTACCTGTCTGTGGGTTTTCTGTATATAGATGAATGAAGGATGCCATTGGTGACAGTTATTGTGCAGTCCAAGAAGTTCACACTATGATTTGAAAAGTCCATTTTAAGGTTTATTGACGGGTGAAATTAATTAAATGATTTGTGGAAATCTAAGAGGCTTTCTTCTCCTTCTGTCCATATTATGAAAATATCATCAATGTAACGATAATATGTATACGGTTTGTGGGGCTGAGTACATAAGAATCTGTATTCTAGGTACGCCATGAAAAGATTGGCGTATTGGGGTGACATTTTTGTGCCCATCGCTGTCCCTGTCATTTGTAGGTAGTAATTGTTGTTAAAACTGAAATCGTTGTGTGTGAGTATGAATTCTATAAGCTGGGCAATAGTTGCACTATCATATTTGTGCGTTGTTTGGTGGGATGAGAGAAATTTACTGCAGGCCTCAATACCATCCTTATGCGGGATGTTGCTGTATAAGGATTCCACATCCATAGTAACTAGTATAGTGTTTCTAGGTAGTTCATTTATCTGGTTAAGTTTATTAAGGAAGTCTGTAGTGTCCTGTATAAAGCTATCAGTCTTAATAATAAGAGGCTTAAGACTTTTTTCTATTAGGCTAGATATTTGTTCAGTGAGTGTTCCCATACCTGTTATAATGGGGCGTCCTGGGTTTCCTGGCTTGTGGATTTTGGGTAGCATGTAGAAGGTACCCATCTGAGAATTGGAAGGTACCACATTTTCTAATTCTTGCTGTATGTGTTTAGGAAATGTTTTGATAAGTTTTGTGAGTTTAGCTGAATATTCCTTGGTGTGGTCCGTGTCCAGTTTTTTGTAGTAGTTTACATCAGACAACTGTCTGTAACCTTCTGTAGTGTAGTCCTGGGTATTCATGATAACTACTGATCCACCCTTGTCCGCCGGCTTGATGATGATGTTATTATTATTCATCAAGTTTTTCAAGGCATTTCTTTCCATATGTGAGAGGTTGTAAGCGATTTTTTTCTCTTGTGTGGTGACTAGGGATGCCACTCTCAGGCGAAAACTTTCAATTTAACTGTCCAATTTGATGTTATGTCCTGCTGTCGGTGTAAAATCTTTGATCTTTTTCCTACCATTATTATCCTGTTTGAGAGTCGTGTTTTTTTTGGCATAAAAGAATTCCTTAAGTCTGAATCTTCTGAAAAAGTCTTCCAAGTCTGAATATAACTGGATGTGATCAAGATTTGTATTAGGACAGAATGATTTTTCAGGTATTGAAAGGTGATGATTAGAGAGGTTTACAATCCCAGTATTGTCCGTGAATTGTTTTTGGTAGTTAGCAGGCTCAGTTTGGTTTGGGTCATTGGTAGTTCTGGTTGGAGAAAGCTGTTTTTCAATGGAGCAATCAGTTGATCTTTCATTAGGGCTTTCTTTGTGCTGTCAATAAACCTTAAAATGGACTTTTCAAATCATAGTGTGAACTTTTTGGACTGCACAATAACTGTCACCAATGGCATCCTTCATTCATCTATATACAGAAAACCCACAGACAGGTACAACTACCTCCACAATTCCAGCTTCCATCCCAATCACACCAAACAAGGTATCATCTACAGCCAAGCTATCAGATATCACCGCATTTGCTCTGACACAAAAGACAGAGATCAGCACCTGAGTACACTGTCAGAGTCATTTAGGCAAAAGGGCTACAAGGAAAGGACAATATCTAAAAAAATCAAATCTGCCCTAAAAACACCACGGGAAAGACTCCTACAATACAAAGAAAAGGAAAACAAAACAAGAACCCCTCTAGTAGTCACTTACAACCCTACTCTGGAAGGAGTGCGCAAAATTATTAAAGAGCTACAACCACTAATTTCAGAGGACCCCACTATCAAAAAAATATTTCCTGAACCCCCCATACTAGTATTCAAACAACCGCCTAACCTGAGACAGAGATTGGTCCGCAGCAAATTAACCACAGTACAGAAGCTTACACAGAATGGCACTGCACGATGCAACAAATCACTCTGCAAACTGTGTCAACATATATGTGACAACAACACAGCCAGACACAACAATGCGTCATACAATATTAAAGGATCCTATTCGTGCTCATCTGCTAATGTGGTGTACATGATACAGTGTACAGCGTGTGACAGAGGTTGCTACATTGGAGAAACTGGCCTAAAGCTGCATCTCAGCATGAATCTTCACAGACACTCGATCAAAAACCACAAGGAAAATGAATATTGTACCCCTGTTGGTCATCACTTCACCCAGACTGGTCACTCCATCCTTAACCTCAGGATTAAAATTCTTAAAGGGAATTTCAAAGACTCTCATGAACGAAAGACGTTTGAGATGAAAATGATCACACATTTCAATACCAGAAATGAAGGACTTAATGTAGACTCTGGCTTTCTCACACACTACCATAACTTTCTATAATCTCTCATCTTATTGTCCTATATTGGTTTCTTTTTCCTTTTGTTTTTCCTCTCATCTGGCCTATTTACTCTCCTCTGTTTATTTATTATTTCTGGCTATTCTCAGCTATTTTCTCCTTCAGACACATTCTCTGCTTTTATGACCCCCCTCTCACCCCCTCCCTTCTATTTGTTGTATAGTAGAAAACAGTCTCTAAATGTCTGGCACTGATGGGGTTAAACCTCACACTTCTCTCCATTCTTTAGTGAATCAATTGCAAAATGGGAACTGGAGAAGTTGGAGTAACAGCAAAGACAATAGTAATCTTTTTTTACACTCTTGTCCAAATTCCTTCAAACTCATTTGTGAACCTAAAATCTTGCAGAAAACAAATTCGCGAAAATAAATAAAATAGTGGCACTATTTAGTTTGCTAACATGATTATATAATATATTATATAGAAATTTCAGGTGAATATATGACTAGATCCACCTGGTGCTATATACTGGTTTAAAAAAGGCCTGTGTACTAGCCGAAATGCATCACCTTGATTTTTTTATTGCCCTTTTCATCTCTTTTTTTGACCACTGGAGGTGTGAGTTGTGTCCATACCCGACACCATTTTTGGTTCAGCACCATGGATAGTGCTTGCTGATTGGTGGGTACATTTAGCCACCAATCAGCAAGCTGTACCCAGGTGCTGAACCAATAATGGGCTGGCTTGCAAGCGTACATTCCTGCTTTTTTCAAATAAAGATACCAAGAGAATGAAGAAAAATTGATAATAGGAGTAAATTAGAAAGTTGCTTATAATGGCATGCTCTATCCGAATCATGAAAAAAAAAATGGGTTTGTATCCTTTTAAGTTGATACAATTGATACTTTACTCCCAATAATCTCTTAATAGGGATAATCTTAAATATCATCTACCTCTGTTCAGATACAGTTTAAAGCTACTTAGTATATGGACATTTATTTCTGCCATAAAAAGCATTAAAAAAAAACAAAAAAAAACCCTAAGCCCCCTCCCCGGACTGTCTTAGCCAGTGGCATAGTCCACTATTTCAAAGTTAAATATCTCCAATATTCGTGATCCATGTAACCGGAAAATTGTCTAATAAGACTAATTCCAAGAAACTGGTAGAGGACAAAAATAGAGAAAAAAAATCTGTTTTTGAAGGGCAAAAGAATATGACCTGATAATAGGTAACCATCCCAACAGAAAGTTTGTAATCCTCTTTTCAGAGGCGTCCTGAAGGTGATATGATTAAAAAATAAATTGTTCTTGAATCTCTTTTAGAACCAGTGCAAGTACGGGGGGTCTACTAGCTTTCCAGTTTTTAAAATGAGGTGTCTGACAGCCAAAATAATGGTATTTAGAATAGGAATCCACTGGAGGTCTCTAGCATTAGAGATAACCTTTAACCAGAAAATATCTTGTAATGATAACATGATGGTCAATTTAAAATGATAGTTAAACCAGTATATAATTTTCAACCATAATTGGTTGATTTTAGGACAAAACCAAAACATATGAAACAGATCCGCTTTAACATTAGTACAACAAAGACAACTACTAGACCTTGTAGGATAAAATTCAGATATTTTAAGAGGAAATAAATAGAAATTGTTAATAAGCTTCATGTGCAATTCTTTTCAGCTCATAGAGACTTTACATTTACTTAAAGGACCATAATACCCAAATGTTTAAACACTTGAAAGTGATGCAGCATAGCTGTAAAAAGCTGACTAGAAAATATCTGAGATGTCCCCAGACAATAGAGTCAAATGCTTTAACTGCATCTAACGTAAGGTCGGCCATATCCTGTGAAAGCGGATTCTTTTGAAATTGATCAATGTTCCATGCATAATCCAGAAAGGTAATAACTTTATGTAAATTCTTGATCGGATTCCTTGCCATCATAAACCCCATCTGATCCAGGTGAATATGATTATGTAAACACCCAGAAAATCTAGAAGAAATAATAGCAGCTAGTATCTTATAATCCGTATTTGGCACTGAGATAGGCCCATAAGAGGCAGGATCCTCCGGATTTTTACCTTTCTTAAGAATAAGAGAAATATTTGCTGCTGAGAAGTACTGAGAAATAGCCTTGTCTGATATAAATTAATCATTAAACAAGGTCTCCAAAACTGGAAGCAATTCCTCCGATAAACATTTATAGAATTCTATAGGGATCCCATCAGGGCCCGCCGCTTTATTCAATTTAAGTTTATCAATAGCTTTACTTATCTCCTCCCTTGTAATCAGGGCATTGAGTGGGGCCATCTCTTCAAGCTGAATCTTAGGGATCCTGATCTTAGCCCCAAAATTGTCTTGGTTACATGAATTTATAATAACAGAAGAATAAAGTTGCTGGTAGTAGGTAAAAAATACCTCACTGATTTCCCTGGTTGCTAGGTACCTAGAGTCACCACTTTTGATAGCAGTTATAAAAAAAAATTCCCTGATTTTCGTAAGACACACAAGATATTTCACCGAGCAGCCACAGAAACCTCTAAAATGACGGTTCATTCTTACCTCTTCTTCTTGTGACTTTTGCTTTAAGACAAGGTCTCTCTCTTTTCTCATTTCAGCGTAATTGTCCCAATTTATCTGAGAAGGATCTACCTGATATTTTCTATAAGCATTCTTCATTCTTTTTGTCTCGTCTACTCATATATGCTATAATTTCCCCCCGCAAAACCGCTTTTGACGCCTCCCAAAAGATTTTGACTTTATTCCTATAAGCAGCATTGTGCATACAAAATTCATACCCTTTATGTTTCAGCCACGATACAAAACTAGAATCAGTATAAAGAAACCGAGGGAAAAAAAGGCAGATTTTGAGATTTATCTTTGCCTAAGGCAAGGAAAGACAAAGATACAATTGCGTTATCTGATATCAGTATCTCTCTAATTTTCGCCTTTAATTGACAAATTGATATTAGGAACAAACCAATCCTGGAAAAGGTTCTATGAGCTTTAGACTCGCACGTGAATGCCTGAACATCAGGATTTTGAATCCGCCAAATATCTACCAAATTTACGGCTAGATTACAAGTTTTGCGTTAGGCTTAAAAAGCAGCGTTAGCCGGTCCTAACGCTGCTTTTTAATGCCCGCTGGTATTACGAGTCTTGCAGGTACAGGTGTACCGCTCACTTTTTTGGCCAGATTTGGAAATACCGCAAATCCACTTACGTAAATTGCGTATCCTCTTTTTTCAATGGGACTTGCATAGCGCCGGTATTATGAGTCTGCCAAAAAGTGAGCGGTAGACCCTCTCCTGTCAAGACTGGTACCGCATTTTAAAGTCAGTAGTTAAGAGTTTTACACTACAACGCTGTAGCATAAAACTCTTAACTAAAGTGCTAAAAAGTACACTAACACCCATAAACTACCTATTAACCCCTAAACCGAGGCCCTCCCACATCGCAAAAACTAAAAGAATTTTTTTAACCCCTAATCTGCCGAACCGGACATCACCGCCACTATAATAAATATATTAACCCCTAAACCACCGCACTCCCGCCTCGCAAAAACTAGTTAAATATTATTAACCCCTAATCTGCCGTCCCTAACATCGCTGCCACCTACCTACATTTATTAACCCCTAATCTGCCACCCCCAACGTCGCCGCCACCACTATATTAAAGTTATTAACCCCCAAATCTAAGTCTAACCCTAACCCTAACACCCCCTAACTTAAATATAATTAAAAAAATCTAACTAAAGAAATCTAACTTAAAATTCCTATCATTAACTAAATTATTCCTATTTAAAACTAAATACTTACCTGTAAAATAAACCCTACGATAGCTACAATATAACTAATAGTTACATTGTAGCTAGCTTAGGATTTATTTTTATTTTACAGGCAATTTTGTATTTAATTTAACTCGGTAGAATAGTTACTAAATAGTTATTAACTATTTAATAACTACCTAGCTAAAATAAATACAAAAGTACCTGTAAAATAAAACCTAAACTAAGTTACAATTACACCTAACACTACACTATAATTAAATAAATTAACTAAATGAAATACAATTAAATAAATTATATACAATCACCTAAATTAAATTAAATTAGCTAAAGTACAAAACCCCCCACTAAATTACAGAAAATAATAAACAAATTACAGAAATTTAAACTAATTACACCTAATCTAATAGCCCTATTTAAATTAAAAAAAAAACCTAGCCTAAACTAAACTACCAATAGCCCTTAAAAAGGCCTTTTGCGGGGCATTGCCCCAAAGTAATCAGCTCTTTTACCTGTAAAAAAAAAAAAAATACAACCAACCCCCCCAACAGTAAAACCCACCACCCACACAACCAACCCCCCAAATAAAAACCTATCTAAAAAAATCTAAGCTCCCCATTGCCCTGAAAAGGGCATTTGGATGGACATTTCCCTTAAAAGGG
Source organism: Bombina bombina (assembly GCF_027579735.1). Taxonomy (NCBI): domain Eukaryota; kingdom Metazoa; phylum Chordata; class Amphibia; order Anura; family Bombinatoridae; genus Bombina; species Bombina bombina. The sequence goes on along the minus strand of NC_069500.1, from coordinate 798,205,335 downwards.
CAGTTAGCTCTTTTGCCGCCCAAGGTCCCTAACCTAAAAATAAAACCCACCTAATACACCCTTAAAAAAACCTAACACTAACCCCCTGATGATCGACTTACCGGGATACGTCTTCATCCAAGCCGGGCAAAGTGGTCCTCCAGATGAGCAGAAGTCTTCATCCAAGCCGGGCAGAAGTGGTCCTCCAGACAGCATCTTCTATCTTCATCCATCCGGCGCAGAGCGGGTCCATCTTCAAGACATCCGACGCGGAGCATCCTCTTCATCCGACGACTAACACAGAATGAAGGTACCTTTAAGTGACGTCATCCAATATGGCGTCCCTTAGATTCCGATTGACTGATAAAATTCTATCAGCCAATCGGAATTAAGGTAGAAAAAATCCTATTGGCTGATGCAATCAGCCAATAGGATTGAAGTTCAATCCTATTGGCTGATCCAATCAGCCAATAGGATTGAGCTTACATTCTATTGGCTGTTCCAGATCTACAATAATACATATGTAAATTTTAATTCCTAAATATTTTTTTTAGTTATTGCATTGTATGCTCTGCAATGCATAATAATCTAATTTATAGCATGATATACTTATAAATAAATATAAGGCATGGGAAATTCACGTAGATTGTTCTGTCTAATTAAAACATTTATTGGCTTAATGTGCCATAAATAAAGTTTAAAGTACTTCCCAACTTTGCCCTCAGGGTATATCAGCATGCCAGAATTCCTTTACCTTAGGGAAAACAGTAAATCAACTATGCAGTCATCTTTATTGAGTTATGTGTGTTCAGTAAAAAAATATTTTACCTTTTGGACAGGGTTAGGAAGTTATTGGAATAACATATTACTTTGTAAGTTTAATTTGTAATGCATTTTATGGAATCACAGAACAATATGCCAGATTGTTTTATGATATCATTAATTGTATGTTGTTTTTTTTTGTTTTTGTTTTTTTTAATAATAATTCTAAGCACCAAGGAAATCTGGCAGCTGTTAACAGGGTGGGGGGGGGTCATTCGATTTACATGAGGATATAGGAGTTCATAGTTGGCAACATTTGATTTTTTTTTCTTAATAAACACGCCCATTTATGGTTTGCATAGTTCCCCCTACTCCAATACACCCCAAAACAAGCACATAAAATACTTTAGCCATACTGATTACTTTTTACATAAGAAAGTTCAAATTAAACTTTCATGCTTCAGAAAGAGCATGATATTATAAAATGCAATTCTATTATCAAATTTACTATGTTCTCTTGGGTATGTACATATCCTCAGCAGCAATGAGCTACTGGGAGCTAGCTGAACACATCTATCTTTTGTCATTGAAGGAAAAAGAAAAAGATACAGGCACTGCTGTGGGTAACTTAAAAACAATAAGTCTTTATTTGAAAAGCCATAAAAAATAAACAGCTACAACCGCTGTACAGGCAAGAGCAAAAGGTACAAAAAACGACAGAGGCAAGGCAGGGTAGAAAAATAGACAGAAAATTGTCTGACTAGTTTCGAGTGCAGACTGCACTCTTATTCATAGACATACAGAGAGAGGGCTAGGCCTGCCTTTTAAAGGGAAAACAGTTAACTGAAAATTCAGCTGATGTCCATTACTGAAAATTAAGACATATACTTCGGTTAACCCCTCAAAGACAAGTTACGCCTAATCTCTGTGTGAAAGATTAAAAACAATGAACAAAATTCTCAGATTATTGTTGTTATATCAAACAGTGTTACACACTATATCAGTTAGTGTTTTAACGGGGGAGACATATATTAGAGGTAATTGGCATTTTATGTACTATATCCTAAATGCTATTTAAAAATTATTATTATTATTCTTCTATTCCTGTAAAATAACACAACTATGTAAACTGAACAGTAGTTTTATATGCCTAGTGTCATATATATTAAAATTAAGGCAAGATTGTTATTATACAGGATAGAGAGACAAAAAGTAACTATTCTACTCTAGATTGTCAAGTAATGAGGGAAACCCAAAATAACAGTTATACTTAACAAATGGTTACTTAAATATTAAATACACAATGTTTGATAACTAAGCTAAGTAAAAATCCTGTTATCAATTTTAGGATTATGTTATATTGTCAACATGAACTTGAAAATATGTGCTAGACTGGTAATGACCTATATGTTAGATATATTGAATATAATAAAATATACAATTCATATATAGCCTAAAGAATTATAAAATAATTCTAAGTATAGAAAAGAAAAAAAAAAAAGGAGTAAATATAATTTTGGAAAGAATTGGATATTAAGGAAGTCGATAGACTATACTTAGTATTTCTTATTTTTTATTTTTTATTTTTTGTTGCTTTAATTATCGATGAAAAAATTGATATCGCATTCACGATTCATTCCTTTGGGAAAGCGTGTTTGTAGTTTAAGCATCCAGAAGAGTTCTTTTCTTTCTAGGGACTTAAATTTATTGCCTCCTCTGATGGATAGATTTACAATGTCAATTATTTTAATAGTGATATTAGCCTCATTAGAAAAGTGTAAGCTGTTAAAGTGGTTAGCTACAGCAGAGTCTTTGTTATAATTTTTAATATCTCTGGCATGTTCATTGTAACGTTTTCTAACTTCTCTAGAAGTCTGACCTGTATACTGTAATTTACAGATATTGCATGTTAGGAGATATACCACAAAAGTGGTGCTACAATTGGCATAGAAGTCTATATTATATTCTGTCCCTGTACTGGTGCTAGTGTAAGTGTTCCCTTCTTGAATATGTGAACACATGTTGCAGTTACGACTGCCACATTTATAATTTCCTTTTTGTGTCAGCCAATTATGTTCCTTTCTTTTATTTCTAGTGACTAAGCTAGGTGATATAGCCTGTCCTAGGGTTTTTGATCTTTTGGGGACATATTTGATATTGTTGATAAGGGGTCTGAGAATATCATCACCTGAGAGTATGTGTGCATGTTTTTGCATAATTTTTACAATATCATTGTACTGTTTGGAGTATGCTGTGGTGAACACAATTGCTTCTTTAAATTGGGATTCTTTCTTTTTTACCTTATGTTTTTGTATGTCAGTATCTGTGTTGTATTTTCTAATTTCCTTCCTACATTTTTCTAGACTATTGACATTGTATCCTCTACTTGTAAGTCTCTTCTTCAGCTCAAGTGATTGTGTATCATAGATATCATCTGATTTAGTATTTCTGCGTAGCCTAATGAATTGACTACGTGGAATGGACTTTATAAGATGTGTTGGGTGTTGTGACGTTGCATAAAGTATCGTGTTGCCTGCAGACTCCTTACGATAGGTACTAGTGACAATACAGTTTTCAACTATCTCCAATGTTAGGTCTAAGTAATTGACTTTTTTTGTATTATATATTCCTGTAAATCGTAAATTAAATGGATTAGAGTTAGTGTATTCTAAGAAGTTGTTAAATTCTATATCATTTAAAGGTTTTTTGACAATAAACAACAGATCGTCAATATAACGTGTATATATTAGAATGCTCTCAAGCCATGGATTTAGGGTATTATAAATGTGAGATAGTTCCCACCAAGAGACAAATAAATTTGCAAAAGCGGGGGCAAATTTTGCCCCCATGGCGGTACCACATACTTGATTATAAAAACAGCCATCAAACCAAAAATAATTGTGAGATAATAAGAATTTTAACACATCTCCTATGTATTGTTTAGTATAAACATTTACATCCATTTCTCTTTGGAGAAAAAATTCCACTGCTTGTACCCCCAAGTTTTGGGGGATACTGGTGTAGAGTGAGGATACATCAATTACCACCCATGTATAATTCTCTTTCCAAGAGACAGTGTCTAAGATTTCAATAAGTTTCGCGCTATCTCTCAGATAGGAAAGTTGTTTTTTTGCAATTGGTTGTAGTATTTCATCTAGCCATGCCCCCAAAGGCTCAAACAAGGACCCCACCCCTGAAACAATGGGTCTCCCTGGAGGGGAGATGGGGTCCTTGTGAACCTTGGGGACATGGTAGAAAATAGGAGTAAGGGGATGTTCAGGAACTAGATTTTTTATGTCTTTTTCTTTAAAGACATTCAGTGTGATCCCTTCCATAATTAATGACTGTAGTTTCTTTTTATATATAAAGATAGGGTTACCTGGGAGTAATCTGTACGTATTGGTATCACTGAGTTGTTTGATAGCTTCATCAAAGTAGGTCATTACCAGTCTAGCACATATTTTCAAGTTCATGTTGACAATATAACATAATCCTAAAATTGATAACAGGATTTTTACTTAGCTTAGTTATCAAACATTGTGTATTTAATATTTAAGTAACCATTTGTTAAGTATAACTGTTATTTTGGGTTTCCCTCATTACTTGACAATCTAGAGTAGAATAGTTACTTTTTGTCTCTCTATCCTGTATAATAACAATCTTGCCTTAATTTTAATATATATGACACTAGGCATATAAAACTACTGTTCAGTTTACATAGTTGTGTTATTTTACAGGAATAGAAGAATAATAATAATAATTTTTAAATAGCATTTAGGATATAGTACATAAAATGCCAATTACCTCTAATATATGTCTCCCCCGTTAAAACACTAACTGATATAGTGTGTAACACTGTTTGATATAACAACAATAATCTGAGAATTTTGTTCATTGTTTTTAATCTTTCACACAGAGATTAGGCGTAACTTGTCTTTGAGGGGTTAACCGAAGTATATGTCTTAATTTTCAGTAATGGACATCAGCTGAATTTTCAGTTAACTGTTTTCCCTTTAAAAGGCAGGCCTAGCCCTCTCTCTGTATGTCTATGAATAAGAGTGCAGTCTGCACTCGAAACTAGTCAGACAATTTTCTGTCTATTTTTCTACCCTGCCTTGCCTCTGTCGTTTTTTGTACCTTTTGCTCTTGCCTGTACAGCGGTTGTAGCTGTTTATTTTTTATGGCTTTTCAAATAAAGACTTATTGTTTTTAAGTTACCCACAGCAGTGCCTGTATCTTTTTCTTTTTCCTTCATCTACAAAGTGGTTGGGTTTCGCCACTGCTACGGCACTCCGTTGGCTCTCTATGGAAGGACTATACTGATACCGGCGTCACTTCCGGTTGTCTCGCTGAGTCCGCAGACGCTGCTAGGAACGCCGCACCTAAATGTCTCTCATCTCACAGCAGATTTTGAAACCGCTCTAGACGTTCCTGCCCTGCAGACACCACCTGGATTCGTGAGTACACTGTTGCATTCAGCTTGCTTTAAGGTCAATGAAATTTATGGCAATTACTGGACTTGTTTAACGTATGGGATTTGCCTAACATGTGGGATTTACTCACACTTATAATCTAGGTGTTAGAGGGTTCTTATGAAATGCATTTCCAGCTGTATTAAAGTTCAGTCAAAGCCGCCTTTTGCCTTTCCGCTTGGTGCTGCTGCACACAGTCATTCTGGTAAAAGAAATTCAAAATTTAAAAAGGAATCCAAATTACAATAGCGAGACATCGTTCCAAGTTTGAAGCTAACGTATAAGGGATATATTTTTGCTGCGATAACAAGCAGCTTACAGTTTTTCTAAAAAAGGTACACAAATTATCGACTACATTTACTCTGTGAAACATATTTCTGTTTCTTGGCAAGTGCAATGGCAGGGGTTAATTTAGACACCAATGAAATTCTCACCTCAGATACACTACATACAAATAAAATATCAGAACATGAAGATTTTTTCAACTTAAGTTCAAGACAAGAATACTTCAATACCATTTTTACAATGGAGGAGGCACACATAGAGAATACTGAAATGAAAAAGTTATTTAGAACTCTGGAACAGTCTCTAATTATGGACCTAAGATTAATGTGGGATGTTGTGGCTTTTGAAAAGTACATAGAAAGCAATCGAATACCTAGGGGGCTCCGCATAAGAAAGTATCCATCCTTCCAATTTGAAGATTCTGAGGATATGGAGGAGTGGAATGAGGCCCTTAACACGTGCTCTTTTACACTACTTAATATCCTTGTCAGGGTAAAAAATAAAAAAAGAGATAAGATAAAAGAAACCATTATGGCTCAAAAAAATGAACTTACATCACACAAAGGCCATATGGAATTTACAAACCTAAATAAAAAAATGGTAGAATCTATCTCTAAACAAGACAAGGAACAAGCTGAGAGAAAAGGCACAAAATTTCAAAGGGACAAAGAAGATTATGAACAACAAAGAGTGTATAATTGGGCAGCTTTGCGTAGGCAGCAAAGAATAAATAAGAATAAGAATAGAAAAAGTAAAAATAGACAACAAGCTACCATCCAAGATACAGAATCAAGTGAACCCAAATCGATTTTAAAGAAAAAAGAAAAGAAAAAGAGAAAGGTGGCGTTCCATAATCCTCCTGAAGAAGAAACATCAGATTCTGAAGCCTGTTTTTCAGGCACTTCCTATTCTTCCAACTGCTCTTCTCTCCTCTCCTCTTCCTCACCCTCTATCTCTCCATCCTCTTCATGTGATTTTTTACAGGAGGCGGTGGAGGCAGTGGACCCACGAGATCAAGAACAACCAGTAGGCCTGAAGACACGATCGGGGAACCCCAAACAAAAAGGAAACGGAAAAGATGGAGACCAAAAAGGGAAAAACAAGTCTACAAAGAAGGGACAATAACATCACACAATGTTGATCCAGAGGAACAAAGACAACAAATGACTGTTTCTAATGATAATATTAGTGTGGTTAACCTCTCTAAATATACTCTTAAAAAAGAGGAACATCAGGTTTTGTCTAGGGGATTAGGATTTGCCCCTTCGGGCAACTTTTCATGTTTTAACACTTTACTTGATATTAACAAGTTTATACGAAAACTAACTCTTAAAAGATTCTTTTCCCTTACAAATAGTGACACTACCTTAGAAGACACCATGAGAGACACCCCTATAAATGAACAGTCACATATTGAAAATCCTATGCTGTCATTTGAGGATGCACAAACCCTGGTCACTCTCACAGATTTGTTTAGTGGTGACCAAGAAAGTTACAAACCAAATAGGCTTGCTCATCCAAAAAGAACAGCATCTGATTTTTATCCCACCCAATATAGGGGGACTGTAATCAATTCCTATCAAAAATTAATCCAGGAAGATCTGTTTGAGCTAGAGAAAAAAAGTAATACCAATACTGCCGCCCATAATCTACCATTTAGAGAACGACAAGCAATAAAATCTCTTCAAGAAAACAAAGAGATTGTCATCAGAAGTGCGGATAAGGGCGGCAGTATTGTTATACAAAACAAAAAGGATTACTTTGATGAAGCTATCAAACAACTCAGTGATACCAATACGTACAGATTACTCCCAGGTAACCCTATCTTTATATATAAAAAGAAACTACAGTCATTAATTATGGAAGGGATCACACTGAATGTCTTTAAAGAAAAAGACATAAAAAATCTAGTTCCTGAACATCCCCTTACTCCTATTTTCTACCATGTCCCCAAGGTTCACAAGGACCCCATCTCCCCTCCAGGGAGACCCATTGTTTCAGGGGTGGGGTCCTTGTTTGAGCCTTTGGGGGCATGGCTAGATGAAATACTACAACCAATTGCAAAAAAACAACTTTCCTATCTGAGAGATAGCGCGAAACTTATTGAAATCTTAGACACTGTCTCTTGGAAAGAGAATTATACATGGGTGGTAATTGATGTATCCTCACTCTACACCAGTATCCCCCAAAACTTGGGGGTACAAGCAGTGGAATTTTTTCTCCAAAGAGAAATGGATGTAAATGTTTATACTAAACAATACATAGGAGATGTGTTAAAATTCTTATTATCTCACAATTATTTTTGGTTTGATGGCTGTTTTTATAATCAAGTATGTGGTACCGCCATGGGGGCAAAATTTGCCCCCGCTTTTGCAAATTTATTTGTCTCTTGGTGGGAACTATCTCACATTTATAATACCCTAAATCCATGGCTTGAGAGCATTCTAATATATACACGTTATATTGACGATCTGTTGTTTATTGTCAAAAAACCTTTAAATGATATAGAATTTAACAACTTCTTAGAATACACTAACTCTAATCCATTTAATTTACGATTTACAGGAATATATAATACAAAAAAAGTCAATTACTTAGACCTAACATTGGAGATAGTTGAAAACTGTATTGTCACTAGTACCTATCGTAAGGAGTCTGCAGGCAACACGATACTTTATGCAACGTCACAACACCCAACACATCTTATAAAGTCCATTCCACGTAGTCAATTCATTAGGCTACGCAGAAATACTAAATCAGATGATATCTATGATACACAATCACTTGAGCTGAAGAAGAGACTTACAAGTAGAGGATACAATGTCAATAGTCTAGAAAAATGTAGGAAGGAAATTAGAAAATACAACACAGATACTGACATACAAAAACATAAGGTAAAAAAGAAAGAATCCCAATTTAAAGAAGCAATTGTGTTCACCACAGCATACTCCAAACAGTACAATGATATTGTAAAAATTATGCAAAAACATGCACACATACTCTCAGGTGATGATATTCTCAGACCCCTTATCAACAATATCAAATATGTCCCCAAAAGATCAAAAACCCTAGGACAGGCTATATCACCTAGCTTAGTCACTAGAAATAAAAGAAAGGAACATAATTGGCTGACACAAAAAGGAAATTATAAATGTGGCAGTCGTAACTGCAACATGTGTTCACATATTCAAGAAGGGAACACTTACACTAGCACCAGTACAGGGACAGAATATAATATAGACTTCTATGCCAATTGTAGCACCACTTTTGTGGTATATCTCCTAACATGCAATATCTGTAAATTACAGTATACAGGTCAGACTTCTAGAGAAGTTAGAAAACGTTACAATGAACATGCCAGAGATATTAAAAATTATAACAAAGACTCTGCTGTAGCTAACCACTTTAACAGCTTACACTTTTCTAATGAGGCTAATATCACTATTAAAATAATTGACATTGTAAATCTATCCATCAGAGGAGGCAATAAATTTAAGTCCCTAGAAAGAAAAGAACTCTTCTGGATGCTTAAACTACAAACACGCTTTCCCAAAGGAATGAATCGTGAATGCGATATCAATTTTTTCATCGATAATTAAAGCAACAAAAAATAAAAAATAAAAAATAAGAAATACTAAGTATAGTCTATCGACTTCCTTAATATCCAATTCTTTCCAAAATTATATTTACTCCTTTTTTTTTTTTCTTTTCTATACTTAGAATTATTTTATAATTCTTTAGGCTATATATGAATTGTATATTTTATTATATTCAATATATCTAACATATAGGTCATTACCAGTCTAGCACATATTTTCAAGTTCATGTTGACAATATAACATAATCCTAAAATTGATAACAGGATTTTTACTTAGCTTAGTTATCAAACATTGTGTATTTAATATTTAAGTAACCATTTGTTAAGTATAACTGTTATTTTGGGTTTCCCTCATTACTTGACAATCTAGAGTAGAATAGTTACTTTTTGTCTCTCTATCCTGTATAATAACAATCTTGCCTTAATTTTAATATATATGACACTAGGCATATAAAACTACTGTTCAGTTTACATAGTTGTGTTATTTTACAGGAATAGAAGAATAATAATAATAATTTTTAAATAGCATTTAGGATATAGTACATAAAATGCCAATTACCTCTAATATATGTCTCCCCCGTTAAAACACTAACTGATATAGTGTGTAACACTGTTTGATATAACAACAATAATCTGAGAATTTTGTTCATTGTTTTTAATCTTTCACACAGAGATTAGGCGTAACTTGTCTTTGAGGGGTTAACCGAAGTATATGTCTTAATTTTCAGTAATGGACATCAGCTGAATTTTCAGTTAACTGTTTTCCCTTTAAAAGGCAGGCCTAGCCCTCTCTCTGTATGTCTATGAATAAGAGTGCAGTCTGCACTCGAAACTAGTCAGACAATTTTCTGTCTATTTTTCTACCCTGCCTTGCCTCTGTCGTTTTTTGTACCTTTTGCTCTTGCCTGTACAGCGGTTGTAGCTGTTTATTTTTTATGGCTTTTCAAATAAAGACTTATTGTTTTTAAGTTACCCACAGCAGTGCCTGTATCTTTTTCTTTTTCCTTCATCTACAAAGTGGTTGGGTTTCGCCACTGCTACGGCACTCCGTTGGCTCTCTATGGAAGGACTATACTGATACCGGCGTCACTTCCGGTTGTCTCGCTGAGTCCGCAGACGCTGCTAGGAACGCCGCACCTAAATATCTTTTGTCATTGTCTCACCAGATGTGTTCAGCTAGCTCCTAGTAGCTCATTGATGCTCTAGAACTGACTTTAATTATGTGTTTAATCTCTTTGCAGATGTTAAATGCACGGTTTTGTGCAAGCAATAGTGCAATGACAAAATTGCTCTTCTCTTACATATTTGAGCATTTTCTTTTTTCAGTGCAAATTAGTGTTTGTTAAAGGGAAATTCTAGTGCAAAAACGGCATATTCTAACTCATTATAGAATGCATTTTTTTTCACTATCAGTACTGTAACTCTGTCTCTGTGTTTAATCCTTGCAAAGGGGTTAAGCACATAGTTAAAGTCCTGGTCAGAGCCGCAACAGCTACAGCTGATGAAATGAACACAGGCATTTATTAGTTGGGTTGTGCTATTGCCACTGCCAATTTGCACAGTTTAGGAAGTTTTTTCATCAAATTTAATTCGTAGGGTGAAGCAGAATGGATCTGTCTGCCATTGATAAATAATTATTTCATGCTGAATGTCACTAGTAGTTAGTTTGAGATCATATAAGCAAGGATTATATTCTCATCAAAGGAAATAAAATGTATGAGTCCATTATCCAGGCAAGCTCACTTTCTTTACCTACAAACTCCTCTCCACTGCTTCTTCCTGTCACATCTTTAAGCCGCCAGGTTCAGCACTCTCTCCCCTTCCCTGACCAGATACTTTGTAGGATATTTCACATGATGAAGGCAGTCAGGCAGTTTCAAATAAGGGGTTGAGAGGTCAGAAATAAAAACATTTTTTTATATATATAAAAAGTTGCCATGTGCACATATCTGTATGCTACTCTCATACCTATTCTAGTCAGTTGTTCTCACCCTGCCCCTCATGCTAGCACTATAGCCAAATCTGCCTCACAGCCTGCCCCATCCATAGTCACTAGTGGTGTTTATAATCCACCCAAACTGATCTTCTCTTTCCTGATTTCCTGGCTCATGTAGTTCACACCTGTCCCTCACTTGGATCAGCGCAGATCAACCCAAAACAAACTTTCCCCAGAACACATTGCAACATCTGCTGCCGCCATTTTAACTGCACAGAGGATAGTCTGCCTTCCTACAAAAATCCCAATAGCCTTTAATGGTTGTTTTGTGTAGTAAAACATTAGATAAGGATTGTGCCCAATCCATTGGCAGTAAACAGCTACAATCATTCAGGATTATAAGGCCCCTTTTGTTATTCAATCAGATATACACCCAGGGTTCTGGTATGTTTATATGTCTTAAACGGACATTAAACACTTTGAGATGGTAATATAAAATAATAAATTGTATATTTAATAAAATGTCTGCAATATATTTTCATAATTAATTTTGTCCCCCTTTCCTGCAATTCAATTCTGAAATCGAGAGCTTTTCAGTAGATCTGAAGTGATCTGAGTGAATCGAATCATGAAAGTGATTCAGATATCATTTGACTGATCTTATCCAAATGATTTGAATCACTGAAAAGAATCACTATGCCCAAGTCTACTTTTCAGTTCCTGTTAGAAATGGAAGTGCAGAACACTGTTATATTCCACACAGCCATTGGCTGCACACTCCAGTGACCTATTTATAACTGTCCCTAATTGCCCACAGCAGAGAAGGTAATCTAAGTTTCAACATGGCAGCTCCTTTTGTTTTATAGACACTAAAACTTTACACGTATTTTATCAATATTTAAACAACAAATGAAACTTTAAAAAAATACATCTACATGTTATTCTCAGACTAAATTTTTGTTTGGAAGCATCATTCTATCTAGCATTTATTTAGTGTGTTATGTCCCTTTAAGAATAAGAAAATCAGCAGTTACAACAAGTACATCTCTATGTGAGAATGGCATGGTCAGATCTTTATGGATGGTTTCATGAGATCATGAAAGATTTAATTAAAGGGACAGTCAACACCAGAATTTTTGTTATTTTAAAAGATAGATAATCTCTTAATTACCAATTCCTCAGTTTTGCATAATCAACACAGTTATAATTATACACGTTTTACCTCTGTAATTACCTTGTATCTAAGCCTCAGCAGACTGCCCCCTTATTTCAGTTCTTTTGACAGACTTGAATTTTAGCCAATCAGAGCTGTCTCCATGGTAAATTCATGAGCATGAGCTCAATGTTATCTATATGAAACACGTGAACTAATGCCCTCTAGTGGCAAAAAACTATCAAAATGCATTTAGATTAGAGACGGCCTTCAAGGTCTAAGAAATTAGCATATGAACCTCCTATTTTTAGCTTTCAACTAAGAATACCAAGAGAACAATGCAAAATTGGTGATAAAGGTAAATTGAAAAGTTGTTTAAAATTACATGCCCTATTTGAATCATGAAAGTTTTTTGGGGACTTGACTGTCCCTTTAAGTCCAGCACACTACCAAACCCCTCCACCACACCCATTCATTTCCCTGATACCACTATTTATATTAAAGGCAATGCAAAAAATTTGGATACAAAATAGGAGAAACTGGATGATAGATATGTGCATTCATGCACTTCAGGTGCTAATGAATATGAAAGAAGGTAGCCACAAGCTTGTGAAAGGGCAGCAGACTGAGATCTGTGCAAATCCAGATCTCAGTGTGTCGCACTGAAGATTAAATATGACTCTGCTTGCCGCTAGCACCTGTAGTGCATGAATACACATATCTACAGGATGACACTCTGAAAGAGAATGAGTTATTCACAAGTTTACTGTTACCAAAAAAAAAAACATTAAATAAAAAAAGAAAAACAATAACACATAAAAAAAAACAACTGATATACTTGTGAGTAAATACTTCAATAGCAAAAATTATAACCTCCATGACCTGAATGTAATAATACTTAAAGGGACAGTCTAGTCTAAAATAAACGTTCATGATTCAGATAGGGCATGTCATTTTAAATAACTTTCCAATTTACTTTTGTCACCAATTTTGCTTTGTTCTCCTGGCATTCTTAGTTGAAAGCTAATTCTAGGTAGGCTCATATGCTAATTTCTTAGTCCTTGAAGGCCGCCTCTTATCTGAATGCATTTTGACATTTCTTCACAACTAGAGGGTGTTAGTTCACGTGTGCCATATAGATAACATTGTGCTCATGCCGGTGGAGTTACCTAGGAGTCAGCACTGATTGGCTAAAATTAAAGTCTGTCAAAATAACTGAAATAAGGGGGCAGTCTGCAGAGGCTGATATACAAGGTAATCACAGGAGTAAAAAGTGTATTAAAGGATTACTTTCTGTTATAATTTTTGAGCTAAACAACTAACATATTAAAGTTAATAAACATTAATTAAAACCTACTGACCTATATTTTCTCCAAAACGAAGTTTCATAACGTTCTAAAAGTTATATTTTTTATTCGCCAATGATGTCACATTATCCTGCCCACTATTTTCAGCACTGCATGTTCAAAATACTTAAACAAATAACTTTGTGTTTAAAGCGCCATTTTGAAACCTAGGTATTGTAAACGGATTGGTACAGAGCAAAGGATACCCACGGAGTGGGTTTAGAAAACAATTAAATTTGCAGACAAGATTTCTGATATACGGTAGAGATATGTTAATGAAATGCTATTGATAAAAAGCGTATTTGGGGTAGTTGGTAACAGGCATAGAAAATATTTACTTACAGTGGCCCTTTAATGTAACTGTGCTGGTTATATAAAACTGGAGAATGGGTAATAAAGGGTTTATCTATCTTTTTAAATAATAAACATTCTGGTGTCAACTGTCACTTTAAGGGAACCATTAAAGGGATATTCCAGCCAAAATTAAATCCACATGGAGGCATTTCAGTTTTCAATCAAAGCATTTTCGTAATATATTTGCATTATCTAATAAAAGCTAACTCTTTCAAAAGTGTATTTAAGTATGTGCCATGCACCAGCATTTAAAGCACAGAACTTGCTCAGAGAGCAATGACTCCATTTGTTAATTGCTGACGTGATATAACTCCCACTGGTGCTCTGAGCAACTGCAGTATTTATAATGCTGATGCACTGAGAATATCTAGCTATGCTTCACATGCACGTGCAGAGAAAAATACTAACACTAAAACAGTGATAACGTTTACTAGAAACATTTTTGCCAGGACATGTATGTTGCAAATGTTCTATTCAAAGATGTAACCCATCTATGTGCATTTAAATTTTGACCGGAATGTCCCTTTAAGTCACAAAGAGAGAGAAGAATATGATAACATAACTTCATTAACCTATTTAAAGGGATATGAAAGTCTAAATTAAACTTGCATGATTTGGATAGAGTATATAATTTTAAGACACTTTTACATTCAATTATATTTTCAAATGTACTTTGTTCTCTTGGTATCCATTGTTGGAAAACAATATGTACATACCCTACACTACTGGGTGCTGGCTGTTGATTGGTGCCTGCTCACATCTGTCTCTTGTGATTGGCTCACTAGATGTATTCAGCTGCCTTGCTGCCAGTAGTGCATTGCTGCTCAAAGAGGCATAGCAAGAGAATGAAGCACATTTGATAATAGTAAATTGTATGTTCTATCTGAGTCATGAAACAAAAATGTAGGGTTTCCTGACCCTTAAACTCTTTAATTCAGGATGTAAGCTAGCTCATGGATTTATGAGTTATATTTTTTGTTTTATAATGCTTGTTTTACTACTCAGAACAATTTAATTACACACAGGACCTCTATAGTACCATTCATGCTTAGAGATGACAGATAGCCTCTTAATGTATATTAATACCACACATTATACTAAATGTAGCTTCTTCATTGTGCACATCATACTGTAAATAATTTCTGTCACATATTTTGCATATTGTATATAAATATAACCAAACTTAATTTGTAAATCTTATGCCTCGTGAAAGGTCCTTAAAGGGACAGCAAACACCTTCTAATTACAAGACATTTCTGTTGCGTTGCTATAAAATAACATATCAGCCAAGTCTAAATGTTTTTAAAACAAATTAACATCCTTTTTACTGCAATTATTTATCAATAGCCAAACTCCGCTCACCATTTGCCTTGTTTGAAGGAGTCAGTCTGGGGTTTAGTCTGCAGACTAACAAACAAAGCCAGTCACTGTCATAAAGTTATTGTAAATTACATTGTTTTGCAGTTGACTTCTAATTTCAGAGCTAAATTACATGAAAAAGGAACAAAATAAATAATGAACATATATTGCAAAGTTATTTCATTACTCATAGCTAAATGTTTTATAAAAATATCTCAAGGTGTTTACTATCCCTTTAATATCCTTAAAGTGTGCAATTGTTTTCTCTCTTAAAGAAAAACATTGTTAAGCTTTTGTTAAGGTTGAAATATTAGTCATTTAACCCCTTAATGACCAAGGATGTACGCCACACGTCCTCAAAAAAAATACAGTTAATGACCGAGGACGTGTGGCGTACGTCCTTGGTCTGGAAAGCAGCTGGAAGCGATCCTGCTCGCTTCCAGCTGCTTTCCGGTTATTGCAGTGATGCCTCGATATCGAGGCATCCTGCAATAACCCCCCTTGGCCATCCGATGCAGAGAGAGCCACTCTGTGGCCCTCTCTGCACCAGGCATCGGTGGCCGGTATCGTTGGTGGGTGGGAGCAAGTCTGGGAGGCGGGTGGGTGGCCATCGATGTGCCGAGTGGAGGGAAGGGGGGCGGGATCGGGCGGAACAGGCGGGAGCGCGCGCGTGCACGGGGGGGGGGGGGGGGGGCGGCGGGCGTGCACGTAGCGGGAGCGGGAGGGAACCGCTACACTAGAGAAAAATAAAACTGTTAAAAGTTAAAAAAAAAAGTTTTTAAAGTTAGAAATAAACAGCTAAGGGATCAGGAAGGGGTGGGGGGTTGGTCTTGGGGGGGTGGGGGAAGCTACACTACAGAAAAGGGCATTTTTTTTACAAAAAAAGGCACATTTGTTGCTAAACTGGGTACTGGCAGACAGCTGCCAGTACCCAAGATGGCGCCCATTAAGGCAGAGGGGGAGGGTTAGAGAGCTGTTTGGTGGGGGATCAGTGAGGTTGGGGATTAAGGGGGTATCCTACACAGCAGCATATGTAAATATGCCAAAAACAAAAACAAAGAAAAGCCCAAATATTTTAGTACTGGCAGAGTTTCTGCCAGTACTTAAGATGGCGGGGACAATTGTGGGGTGGGGGAGGGAAGAGAGCTGTTTGGGAGGGATCAGGGGGTCTCATGTTTCAGGTGGGAGGCTGAGCTCTACACTAAAGCTAAAATTAACCCTGCAAGCTACATAATTAACCCCTTCACTGCTAGCCATAATACACGTGTGAAATGCAGCGGCATTTGGCGGCCTTCTAATTACCAAAAAGCAATGCCAAAGCCATATATGTCTGCTATTTCTGAACAAAGGGGATCCCAGGGAAGCATTTACAACCATTTGTGCCATAATTGCACAAGCTGTTTGTAAATGATTTCAGTGAGAAACCTAAAATTGTGAAAAATTTTACGTTTTTTTTAATTTGATCGCATTTGGCGGTGAAATGGTGGCATGAAATATACCAAAATTGGCCTAGATCAATACTTGGGGTTGTCTACTACACTACACTAAAGCTAAAAGTATCCCTAAATGCTCTCTACATGCTCCATAATTAACCCCTTCACTGCTGGGCATAATACACGTGTAGTGCGCAGTGGCATTTAGCAGCCTTCTAATTACTAAAAAGCAACGCCAAAGCCATATATGTCTGCTATTTCTGAACAAAGGGGATCCCAGAGAAGCATTTACAACCATTTAAGCCATAATTGCACAAGCTGTTTGTAAATAATTTCAGTGAGAAACCAAAAGTTTGTGAAAAAATAAGTAAAAAAGTGAACGATTTTTTGTATTTAATCGCATTTGGCGGTGAAATGGTGGCATGAAATATACCAAAATGGGCCTAGATGAATACTTTGGGATGTCTACTAAAAAAAAATATATACATGTCAATGGATATTCAGAGATCCCTGAAAGATATTAGTGTTCTAATGTAACTAGCACTAATTTTGAAAAATAATGGTTTGGAAATAGCAAAGTGCTACTTGTATTTATGGCCCTATAACAAAAAAAGCAAAGAACATGTAAACATTGGGTATTTCTAAACTCAGGACACAATTTAGAAACTATTTAGCATGGGTGTTTTTTGGTGGTTGTAGATGTGTAACAGATTTTGGGGGTCAAAGTTAGAAAAAGTGTGTTTTTTTCAATTTTTTCCTCATATTTTATAATTTTTTATAGTAAATTATAAGATATGATGAAAATAATGGTATCTTTAGAAAGTCCATTTAATGGCGAGAAAAACGGTATATAATATGTGTGGGTACAGTAAATGAGTAAGAGGAAAATTACAGCTAAACACAAACACCGCAGAAATGTAAAAATAGCCTTGGTCCCAAACGGACAGAAAATGGAAAAGTGCTGTGGTCATTAAGGAGTTAAAGCATCACATGCATATCACTTTTCAAATTATTGAAAAAAGAATTACATTTTTCCCTTATATAATGTGGAAGAATAGTCTGTTATACAAATTAATGTGAGTCACATTCTGACAGAAATATTTAGAGAACCATTATATAAAATAAATTATCTGTATGCTAAGTAGGAACATATATATATATATATAAATATCCGTATATATATATGCCTTTTGTGGGATTACTCACTAGTACCTAGTAACTCCACCTCTGCTATCTCATAACAGGTCATATTTGTAATGGTCTTGTAAATATTCTAGTTTTTGCAAGAGGTTACTACAAAATCTATAAATAAAAAAGTTACTGAGCAAAATCTATAAATTAAAAATCAATGAGTACTGGCACCATTTTATATACAGTGTATATATATATATTTTTTTTATATGCACAGAAAACAAAGCAACTTTAAAAACAGATTATTTTTTTAAATTTTGGAAACCACAAAATGTCTTCTTTTAGAATGTTTTACTTTAGATGCTTCTCAGTGACAGAAACTAATTAATTTAAAATAAAGTTAAAAAAAATCTTAACCAAATGCTGCTTACATACCTGCGTTTTCCTGTTCAAAGGTAATTGCGGTTGAAATCTTATTTCTGAATGACTGTTTAACGTTCATGCAGCTGCCTCACCCTTTTTATATTGTAGCCCCACCTGCCAGTTCTTTGCATTTTGAGCATATCAGTTTCCCATCTCAACTTGAGAAATTAATATGATTTAAAAAGCAGCGTCTTGAATCACTGGAACCCAAAGCTTTTCCCTTTGACAGTGTATCACAAGATTTGGAAGGCAAATGCAGACATGTTAGCCTTCTCGCCAAATATTAGTTTCTGTTTGCTTTGTAATCAGAGGTTTAAAGGGACATGAAACTCAAATTTGTTCTTTTATGATTCAGATGGAGCATATCATTTTAAATTTTCCATTTTATTTCTGTTAATTTGTTTATTTTTTGTTATAAGTTGTTGAAAAGCATACTTAGGTAGGCTCAGGAGCTGCAGATTGGTGACTGTACATATGTGCCTCATGTTATTGGCACACCAATGTGCATTGCTGTCTCTTTAAAGCGACAGTAAAGTCAAAATTAAACTTTCATGATTCAGATAGAGTATGCAATTTTAAACAAAATTCCATTTTACTTCTGTTGTCAAATTTGCTTTGTTCTCTTCTTATCTTTTATTGAAGAATAAAACTAGGTAGGCTCATAAGAACTAAGGAGTGTGCACGTGTCTTTAGCATTTTATGGCAAGTGTTTTGCAACATTATTTGTAGCTTTGTTATACAATGTTGCAAAATACTGTTGCCATAGAATGCTAAAGACACGTGCACACTCCTTAGCTCTTATGATCCTACCTAATTTAAAGGGACACTGAACCCAAATTTTTTCTTTCGTGATTCAGATAGAGCATGAAATTTTAAGCAACTTTCTAATTTACTCCTATTATCAAATTTTCTTTATTCTCTTGGTATCTTTATTTGAAATGCAAGAATGTAAGTTTAGATGCCAGCCCATTTTTGGTGAACAACCTGGGTTGTCCTTGCTAATTGGTGGATAAATTCATCCACCAATAAAAAGTGCTGTCCAGAGTACTGAACCAAGAAAAAAGTTTAGATTCCTTCTTTTTCAAATAAAGATAGCAAGAAAACAAAGAAAATTGATAATAGGAGTAAATTCGAAAGTTGCTTAAAATAGCATGCTCCATCTGAATCACAAAAGACAACATTTGGGTTCAGTGTCCCTTTAACTCTTAATATTGCATGCTCTATCTGAATCATGAAAGCTTAATTTTGACTTTACTGTCCCTTTAATAAAGGACACCAAGCAAATGAAGCAAATGACACAATAGAACTAAATAACTTTCATGTCATTTAAAAGTGTATTCTGTTTCTGAATTATGGAAAAAAAAATGTTAGGGTTTCATGTCCCTTTAAGTACTAGAGATAACTCCAATGAAATATATAATTATATAGGCACTAAATGACTGTCTCTTTATGTAAGGGGAATAAATAATAAACATCAGAATATATAATGAATATTGAAAAATATGTTTCTTTTACATCACTATTGTAGTTCCCACTATTGATTGCTCCTTGGATTGGAGCTGTAGTTTAGCATCTACTGGAAATTTTTCTGAAAAAGGGAAAACATTTTAAGCAAATCATAGTGGTAGGTACATGAGTCTTGTCCTTGTTGCTTGTACTTTTTCCCTGTCTAATAACCTCTTTCCACCATTTACGTTGAGGCTTAGATAGGAAAATACATTATTGTTATTCTTTATTTATAAAGCGCCAGCAGATTCTGCAGCGCTGTCCATGGGTACAAAGATAAAGGTACAACACTGAGGCATTACAATATAAGACAAAATTTAACAGACAAATGTAGTGGGAACTGAGGGCCCTATTTCTCTGGGAACTTTCAATCTATATGGACAGGAGGTGGCGACTGCAAAGGTGAGAATGATGTTAGTGAGGAGTTAGATGAGGGCAACTAGTAGGAAAATGGAATTCATTTGTTAGTGAGTTGGGCGATAGGGTTCTCTGAACAAAAAGGTCTTTATGGAGCATTTAAAGGAGGACAGGTTTGGGGAAAGTCTGACAGCTCAAGGAAGTGCGTTCCAGAGGGTTGGTGCCACACGAGAGAAGTCCTGTAGTCTAGCATGGGAGTAGGTGATGGTAGTGAATGCAAGGAGCAGGTTGCTGGAACTTATGGGGCAGGCTGAAGTATATTTATTGATGAATGAGGACAGGTAGGGTGCGGCAGCATTGTTGAGGACTTTCTAGGTCAGGTTGAGAATTTTGAATTTATTTCTGCTGTGAATGGGGAGCCAGTGAAGGGACTCACAGAGAGGTGCTGCAGATACAGAGCGGGGGAGAGGTGGATTATCCTGGCAGAGGCATTTAGGATGGATTGAAGGGGAGAGAGGCGGGAGAGAGGGAGACCAGTTAGTAGGTTATTACAGTAGTCAAGTCGGGAAATTACCAGGGAGTGGATTAGCTGTTTAGTAGTTTCAGAGCTCAGAAACACACACATTTTGGAGATATTGCTTAGGTGGTTGCGGCAGGATGAAGAGAGCTATTGGATGTGGGAAATGAAGGACAGATTTGAGTCAATTGTGACTCCAAGGCAGCGGACTTGGGGTGATGGGGAAATAGTGGTGCCGCCAACAGTGATTGAAAAATTAGAAACTGTAGAAGAATTAGAGGGAGGGATAAAAAGTAGCTCAGTCTTGGACATGTTTATTTCAATCTAAAGAGAAGGAGAGTCCATGGCTTCTAACGTTCACCCAGGCCCTCAAGTTGAGAAGCTTAAAGGGCTACTTAAACTCCTGTCCCATAGTGAAGGGTAGAACCCCTCATAAGAGACCTCCGATATTCCGGCACCTCTCTGCCACCTCCTGTGATGAAAGGCAAGGAATGACTTGGGGATTAAGAACCTGGCCACCAGGAGGAGGCAAAGACACCCCAACCAAAGGCTTAAATACCTCACCCACTCCCCTCATCCCCAAGTCATTCCTTGCCTTTCATCACAGGAGGTGGCAGAGAGGTGCCGGAATATCGGAGGTCTCTTATGAGGGGTTCTACCCTTCACTATGGGACAGGAGTTTAATTAGCCCTTTAAGCTTCTCAACTTGAGGGCCTGGGTGAACGTTAGAGTCCGGAGATGCAGGGAGAGCTTCCCTTTGCAACAACATCCCGACTCATAGTAACAGCTCCTTTAGCAATCGGCGTTGACTAGTTTTACAGATTGCTTTCTTCTCTCAAGTCCATGTCAAGAGCACAGCTACTACTTGTCCCACTTGAAGGGCCGTGTTCCTGTTCCACGGTGTAGATTCTGGTAAGATCGTTTTTATTTTTACATAATGATAACACAGAAGCAGGGCCACAGTGTGGCACCTTTATCTTTATAGAATCAAGGGGTAATATTCCATGAGGGGATTATTGAGCAGGGGGGTATGTACATGATAAGTTTATTATGTGATGCTGGGTTATGTGCAAGGACGCGGCTCTGGCATTTTTGTGAAACTGACAGGTTCTCTCTGGGAGTTTTGCGTGGTTTTGGCACGCTTTCTCATCAGCAGGGATGGTCCTGCGTAGTCATCCTTGTGACCGGGTGGGGCTTCTTCACTTCCGTTCTAATCTGCGACTAAGGAGACAAAGCGGTTTCTGAGTCTGGGTCATAGGAGGTGGTGAGTGTCCCGGCCATTGGTGGTTATAAAGATGCCTGTTCTAGTTTTTTTTCTAAAAGCTATGGAGGATTCTGACATGTTGGAGGGTACTCCCTCTTTATCTAAGTCTTATGCCTGTGTTTATTGTGAGGTTTTGGTAGACTATCCTGCGTAACTGTGTTCCACATGCCTTGAGAAGGCTACTACTTCCAAACCTAAGAGAATGTCTAGCACTACTGAGCTGTCCACCTCTGAGGGGTCTCCGTCCCATGAGGTACATTCCCCATTGGCGTCCCCTATACCACATGCAGCGCCCCAGGGTCAGACTGTTACCCATTTGGGGGAAATTGCTTGGCCGCTGGACTTTGTGGATCAGCTTGAAACGGCAGTTGCTAAGGTGATCCATGCTTTGTCGCGTTCTGCTAAGCGCAAGCGTAGAGCTTTTCATAGTGGCCCGACCCAGGAGTCGTGTCTGTCGGACGCCCCAGAGGGGTGGTACAATGACGAGGCCCAATCCGACGCTTCTGAACAGGCCCTTTTGGGGTCGGAGTCTGTGTAATCTAAACCTCCGGCAGCGGAGGAACCTGGTTTTCGGTTTAAAATGGAGAACTTTTCCTTTTCCCCTTCTCAATTTAAAAAGCTTTTCCCCATCCCGGAGGCCCAGCTAGAGTTGTGGGGGACCATTCCCAAGGTGGATGGGGCCATCTCCACGCTCACTAAGCGCACAACGATTCCTTTAGAGGATAGTTCTTCATTCAAGGAGCCTTTAGATAAGAAGTTAGAAAACATGTTGCGAAAGATGTTTCAACACACAGGGTTTGTTTTGCAACCGGCAGTGGCGGTAGCCGCGGTTGCTGGAGCTGCGTCATATTGGTGCGATGCATTTTTTGATATAATTGAGGGTGAACCCTCTTTTGAAGAGGTGCAGGAAAAGATCAAAGGCCCTAAAGGTGGCCAATTATTTAATTTGTGACGCTAATATAGAGATTATCCGCCTGAATGCCAAGTGGTCAGGTTTTTCAGTTCTGGCACGCAGAGCTCTGTGGCTAAAATCTTGGTCGGCGGACATTACCTCTAAGACAAGGCTGTTGTCTTTGCCTTTCAAGGGCAAGATCCTGTTTGGTCCAGGTCTGGACTATCATATCCATGGTTACATAAGACAGTTCCCAAATGATAGACAGCACGCACCTGATGCTCGTGGTAGAGGGCCACTGCAAACACCTCTCTGTAGACTGTAAAAAAACAATTTCCCTTACTCATAAGCATGAGTAAGGGTTAACAGCCCGAAACGTCGCTTTATGCTGCTGTGTGCCAGTGCTTTGTATAAGCTGAAATGGATTAATAAAAGACAAGTTTGTTAAACTTTTTTCCTGATTCATTGGTGCTGTGGAAATTGTTTTTTTACATATCCATGGTTACAGGAGGCAAGGATGCGTTCTTTCCCCAGGATAAGAAGGCTAAGAGTGCTAATTGCTGTCTTTTTCACAGGATAAGGTGCAACGCGCTCAGCCCACTGCAAAAGCAGACCAATCTAAGGGTGCCTGGAAGCCTGCTCAAGCTTGGAACAAGTCTAAGCAGCAAAAGAAGCCCACCGAGACAAAGTCCGCATGAAGGGGCAGCCCCCAACTGGTCTGCAGACAGAGTGGGGGGCAGATTGTCTCTGTTCTTAGATGCCTGGTTACAGGATGTTCAGAACCCGTGGGTTCTGGAGGTGGTCGCCCAGGGCTACAGGATAGGGTTCAAGTCCTCTCCGCCCAGGGGCAAATTCCTTCTGTCAAACTTGTCTTCAAGGCCGGAAAAAGAGAGGCCTTTCTGGGTTGTGTGTGGGATCTCTCCACTCTAGGGGTTATTGTACCAGTACCCCAGGCAGAAAGGCGTCCAATTTGTTCATGGTCCCAAAGAAGGAAGGCACGTTCTGCCTGATTCTGGACCTCAAATGTTTAAACAAGTTTCTGATCGTTCAAAATGGAAACGATCACATCCATTCTTCCCCTAGTCCTAGAGGGGCAGCTAATGACCTCTATAGATTTGAGGGATGCCTACCTTCATGTCACGATTCACAGGGACCATCAGGTTCCTCAGATTTGCCTTTCTGGATCAGCATTTCCAGTTTGTGGCCCTCCCCTTTGGTCTGACGATGGCCTGAGGTCCTGGGGGCCCTTCTAGCAGTTGCCAGATCGCAGGGCATCGCAGTGGCACCTTAGTACCAGAGTGGAGTTCTTGGGCACGACCATAGACTCTGTGTCCATGAAGATCTTTCTCACGGACAAGCGACGTGCAAAGATGGCATCCACCTGTCTTTCCCTTCAGTCGACAGTGAGACCGTCCATAGTTCAGTGCATGGAAATGATTGGGCTCATGGTTTCCAGCATGGACATCATTCCATTCACCAGGTTTCATCTCAGACCTCTTCAATGGTGCATGTTGAGACAGTGGAACGGCGATCATTCCGATCTGTCACAGCTGATACACATGGGTGCGTGCACTCGGATTTCCCTCTCCTGGTGGATCTTCCCGGATCACCTGTCCCTGGGGACATCCTTCCTGAGACCGTCCTGTGAGATTGTTTCCATGGACGCAAGTCTGGCTGGATGGGGAGCTGTTTGGGGTGCCAGGATAGCACAGGGGAAGTGGTCTTGCTTAGAGTCTCTTCTTCCAATAAATATTCTGGAGCTTTGAGCGATCTACAATGATATGGAGGCATGGCCTTGTCTGAAAGACTTCAGCTTTATCAGGTTCCAGACAGGCAATATCACCTCAGTTGCTTACATCAACCACCAGGGAGGCATGAGGAGCTCCCTGGCAATGAAGGAGGTGTCTCGAATACTGGAGTGGGCAGAGACCCAGAACTGTTCACTCTCTGCAATCCACATCCCTGGTGTGGACAACTATGAGGCAGATTTTCTCAGCAGGCAGACTTTTCACCCGGGGGGAATGGTCTCTTCACCCAGAGGTGTTTGCGGAGATCTGTCTCAGATGGGGGATGCCGGAGATCAATCTCATGGCATCCAGATTGAACTGCAAGCTTCCACGATATTGCTCGAGGTCGAGGGACCCCCAGGCCAAGCTAATAGATGCATTGGCGATGCCTTGGGGGTTCGGTCTAGTATACATATTCCCTCTGTTATCGCTTCTTCCTCATGTAGTGGCGCATATAAAGCAGGAGAGAGCGTCCTCCATTCTGATTGCTGCTTCATGGCCAAGGAGGATGTGGTTCACGGATCTGGTGGGGATGTCATCCTCTCCACCATGGAGGTTACCCTATCGCAGGGATCTGCTGGAACAGGGTCCTTTTTAACATCAAAATCTCAATTCTCTGAGGCTGACTGCATGGAGATTGAACACTTAGTCTTGGCAAAAAGGGTTTAGCAGAAAATGTGATTGACACTCTGGTTCAGGCAAGAAAGCCGGTCACTTGTCGCATCTATCATAAAGTGTGGAAGACTTACTTTTCCTGGTGTGAGACTCATCGCTACCCTTGGCACGGGGTGAGGGTATCTAGGATTTTGTCCTTTCTTCAAGAAGGATTGGAGAAGGGTCTTGCCGCTTGTTCCCTAAAGGCTCTCTCTCGAATCAGGCCTGTCTTTAAGCAGTCTGCTGCCCCTTGGAGCTTAAACTTGAGACTTAAGGTCTTGCTGAAGGTTACGTTTAAACCTATGCATTCTCTTGACATAAAAATTCTATCATGGAAAGTTCTCTTTCTGTTGGCCATTGCATCAGCATGCAGAGTTTCTGAGCTGGCGGCCTTGCAATATGAGCCCCCT
The DNA here is from genome assembly GCF_027579735.1 of Bombina bombina. Taxonomy (NCBI): domain Eukaryota; kingdom Metazoa; phylum Chordata; class Amphibia; order Anura; family Bombinatoridae; genus Bombina; species Bombina bombina. Next base: position 798,179,717 of record NC_069500.1, on the reverse strand, counting down.
TATCTGGTGTTTCATGCGGATATGGCTGTTCTTCGCACTGGTGTGTGGTTTCTCCCCAAGGTGGTGTCTGCCCGCAACATCAATCAGGAGATAGTTGTTCCTTCTTTATGTCCTAATCCTTCTTCTCCTAAGGAGAGGTTACTTCATAATCTGGACGTGGTTCATGCCTTGAAACTTTATCTTCAGGCTACAAAGGATTTCAGACTAACTCTCTTTTTGTCATGTATTTATGAAAGCGCAGGGGTCAGAGGGCTTCTGCTACTTCTTTATCTTTTTGGCTGAGGAGCCTGATCCGCTTGGCCTATGAGACAACGGGACATAAGCCTCCTCAGAGGATTATGGCTCATTCCACTAGAGCGGTAGCTTCATCTTGGGCCTTCAAGAATGAGGCTTCTATGGAGCAGATTTGCAAGGCGGCTACCTGGTCCTTCTTGCATACCTTCACTAAGTTTTACAAATTTTGTTTTTGCTTCTGCGGAAGCGGTTTTTGGGAGAAAGGTTCTACAGGCTGTGGTGCCCTCAGATTAAGGGTCCACCTTTTACCCTCCCGGTTTCATTCAGTGTCCTCTAGAGCTTGGGTATATGTTCCCACTAGTAATGAATGAAGCCATGGACTCTCCTCCCCTTTAGATGGAAAACATAAATTATGCTTACCTGATAATTTTATTTCCATTGAGGGGAGGAGAGTCCATGGCCCCCGCCCGTATCTCTGATGGGCGGACCTAAATTTGATATTCTCTTCTGGCACAATTTATACCCTAATATTTCTCCTACTGTTCCTTGTTACCTCAGCAGAATGACTGAGGGATGAGGGGAGAGGGGGAGGTATTTAAGCCTTTGGCTGGGGTGTCTTTGCCTCCTCCTGGTGGCCAGGTTTTTAATTGACACTAGTAATGAATGAAGCCGTAGACTCTCCTCCCTCGATGGAAATAAAATTAACAGGTAAGCATAATTTATGTTTTTTTGGTGGTGAGAGGCCATCCAGGAAGAAATGACAGATAATCAGTCTCTGATGTGAGAATTGACAGAAGGAGAGAGAGAGTGCAAGGGTGGATAGGTAGGTCTGGGTATCATCAGCATAGAGTTGGTAGTTAAAGCCATAGATGTTGATAAGTTTACCCAATGAATAAGTGTAAATAGAGAACAGTAGAGGACCCAGAACAGAGCCTTGAGGTACTCCAACAGACAGGGGCAATGGAGAGGAGGAGTTACCAGCAAAATAGACAGAGAAGGATCTGTTAAAGAGATATCAGTGAATCCAGGAGAGGGCAGTGTCACAGAGCCCAAGAGAGCTGAGAATCCGTAGGAGGAGGGGATGGTCAATAGTGTCAATGGCAACAGAGAGGTCAAGTAAGATGAGTGTAGAGTAGTAGTTATTGTTTTTAGCAGAAAGGAGATTGTTAGTAACCTTGGTGAGGGAAGTTTCAGTTGATGTTTGGTGATGGAAGCCAGATTGAAGGGGGTCAAGCAATGAGTTAGAGGACAGGAAGTGGGTTAGGTGATCAAAAACTAGTTTTTCAAGGACTTTTGAAGCTAGAGGAAGCAGTGATTTGGGATGGTAGTTTACAGGAGAATTGGGATCAAGGGATGGTTTTTTGAGGATGGGGATGACCTTTGCATGTTTCAAGGAAGATGGGACTGAACCGGTAGAAAGGGATAGCTTGAATATGTGAGTAAGAGCTGGAGTGAGGGTGGAAAACAGAGAAGGTATTAGATGTGAAGGAATAGGGTCTAACTGGCCACAGAAAAGGAAGTAAGATAAACAACATTAAAGGGACCTTATACACACATTCTTTATTTGCATAAATGTTTTGTAGATAATCTATTTATATAGCCCATAAAGTTTTTTTTTTTTAAATTGATAGTTTTGCTTATTTTTAAATAACATTGCTCTGATTTTCAGACTCCTAACCAAGCCCCATCGTTTTAGGAGAATACCGACATATACCTACTCCAGCTTGCTTCTGTTTGTGTATAGGGTCTTTTCATATGCAAAGGAAGGGGGAGTGTCTGATATTTCCCACTTGCAGTGGGTGTTCCAGCTACCTTTTAAACAGAGCTAAACTGGAAGCTTCTAAGTACGTTTTTAAACGGTTTTATACTGGATTTTTATATCAGTATAAGTGCATATTATTCTTTATAGTGGTGTCTATTACATGCAGTTATATGAAAATTGGTGTATACTGTCCCTTTAAAGTAACTTTTCAAGGGGTGTATACTGGGTCTGTAAAACAATGCATATTTTTCTAGCAAAATTACAATTTTAAATGCTATTAAAACATTTATTTTGCTTGCATATCTTTTAAAATGTACTGTATAACTTCTGATGGGTACATAAAAAATACTTTAATGTACATATAAAGGAACGATCTAGTCAAAATAAAACTTTCATAATTCAGATAGGGCATGCAATTTTAAACAACTTTACAATTCACTTTTATCATCAAATTTGCGTTGTTTTCTTTGTATTCATTATTGAAAGCTGAATCTAGGAAGACTCATATGCTAATTTCTAAGCCCGCCTCTTATCTCAGTGCATTTTGACAGTTTTTCACAGCTAGACAGCGCTAGTTCATGTGTGCCATGTAGATAACATTTTACTCATTTTCATGGAGTTATTTATGAGTCATGAGTTTATTGGCTAATTTGCAAGTCTGTCAAAAGAACTGAAATAAGGGAACAGTCTGCAGAAGCAAAGATATAAGATAATCACAGAGGTAAAAAGTATATTAATATAACCGTGTTAGTTATGCAAAACTGGGGAATAGGAAGACTTGCTTTTTGTACTTGTACTTTGAATGATAGGCTATCATTACATAATGATACAATAGGGTGTCTGTAGTCCCTTGTCTGCCCATAGAAGGCACCAGTAAATACAGTAGATTTGCATAATCAACAAAAGCATGATAAAACACAATGCAATAAAACTTAGGGGTAGATTTACGCTGTCCGTATTTATCATTGCACAAGCATTTCTGGTGAAATGCTTGTGCAATGCCACCCCCAGCTCACTGGGCGCTAACCAGCCACTAGTAGGGGCTGTCAATCATCCCGATCGGATTGAATCGGGATGATTTCAATCCGCCACCTAAAAGGTGGCAGACAGGTAAAAGAGCAGTGGTCTTATGACCCCTGCTTCTTAACGTCCGTTTCAGTCAAGCCTGAAACAATTGGCCTACAAAGCATTATCTGCTGCTTAACAAATGAAGCCCAAAATCTGAACTTCAAATAAGTAGTAGATTTTTTTCGGACAAATTTCAAAGTTATGTCTATTGTCTTGTAGCCAACAGCCAATCACAAATGCATACATATATTCTGTGAATTATTGCACATGCTCAGTAGGACTGTGCACATTTTGTTAATGGAAGTAAATTGGGAAGTTGTTTAAAATTGCTGCTTTATCTGAAAGTTTAATTTTGACTTGTGTCCCTTTTTTAAGAAAATGCAATAGGAGGGATGGTTACAATTAGGGTTAAATGTGTTTAATTGGATGAGGTAATTATGATCCTTTCAGGATGGTTCCAAATAGACAATTAAGATTTTGTCCATATCAACATCTAGTGAAATTTCTTTATAAACAAACCCTACAAGCAAATTATTTTTGGAAGATGTGTATATAAAATGTTTAGTTATATGTAATAAAACAACTTTGCAATATTATACAGATTTTGCAGTGCTATAACATAGGTAATGTGATGAGAGTGGGAAGTGACGTCACCGGATGGGGGCGTGGTTTAGGGCCATTATTGTCTATGTCACAGTTACCGAGTTAGATGTGTTGTACAAGCTGTATACTTCTATGCTCTGCAATAAAATAGCGTTGTACCTTCTATGCTGTGTCCTGCATCTCATGACATGGTGTCAGAAGTACTTGCCTGCGCTTCTGTTTCCTGAATAATGACGATGTCGATGGTTTCCCCACCTGAGCCTTTTGATTTCTCTCAGCCTGCAGCTTGGCCCACATGGCGTCAGCGTGCTAAATGCCTTTACTTTCCAAGAAGGGGAAGAATTTGACTTTGAAATAGTTATGAACAAACTCAGTGCCCACTTTGTGCCCAAAAGAAATGTGATTCATGAGAGTGCTTGTTTTCACAAACATGCCCAGCGTGTGGGAGAATCCTTGGAGTCATTTGTGCGCAGCCTGTATGAACTAGCTGAATTCTGTGAGTTTGGTGTTGCTAAAGAAGAGCAAATCAGAGACAGAATAGTCATAGGAATTGCAGATGCTGAAGTCTCACTGAAGCTACAGTTGGAGGCTAATTTAACATTGGATGGGGCTATTAGGATGGCCCGCCAGAGTGAACTGGTGAAAAAGCAAAGTGCTGATCTGAGGTCCGAGAGTATTGTGGATGAAGTGCAGCACTTCAGGAGAGCTGCTAGTGAAAGGCACAGTGTGAGCGGTAGACCAAGGGCAACAGATGGGGTAACCATACCCATGATCAGAATGTTGTATGCCCTGCTAAAGACAAAAGATGTAGAAAATGTAACCGAATGGGCCATTTTGAAGTGGCATGTAAAACTGAGTACATTAAGGAGATGCAGGTGGATAGTGACCAGGATATCAAGAAGTGTCCTTTGTAGGGTCTGTTGTTGAACGGTCTGATTCAGATGAAGATTGGTGGGTTACTCTTACTGTAATGGGAGCTAAAGTTGCCTTTAAGATTGACACAGGAGCAGACATCAATGTTATGTCCATTGCAGCATCTATAAAACTGCCATCACAGCCTCAGCTGGTGAAAGTTACAACAAAAGTTCATAGTCCTGGTGGCTGCATTGATTGTGCGGGGAAATTTCTTGCCAGCTGTGAGTACAAGCAGAGGAGTTTCACCATGTGGGTACATGTGATTAGAGGTCACTGTGTTAACAACCTATTGACCAGAAAAGCAGCCTGTGGTTTGGGCCTGGTCGCCAGAATGAATGAGATTTCAGAAGACATGTTTGGCGAATTGGGCCTACTGAATTGCAACCCAGTCCGAATATCACTTAAAGGTGACACAGTCCCATACAGCATTACCACTCCTCATAGAATTCCGTTCCTGCTCATGTCTCAAGTGGAGAAGGTACTTCTGCGTATGAAGAATATGGGAGTTATTGAAGAGGTTGTTGAAGCAACTGACTGGTGTGCCCCCATTGTGCCTGTTGCAAAGAAAAAAGGGAAGGTACGCATCTGCGTAGACTTGAAAAGGCTAAATGAGGTGGTAAAGAGAGAGAGATATGTGCTGCCGACACTTGAAGACATAGCTCCGAAATTGGCTAGGGCAAAGTTCTTCTCTACACTGGATGTTTCCAGTGGCTTCTGGCAAATACCTCTAAATCCAAAGTGCTGCAAACTGACTACCTTTATTACACCAGTAGGTCGGTTTTGCTTCTGCAAACTCCCTTTTGGGATATCCTCTGCTCCTTAAAACTTTCAAAGAGAGATGAGTTCTCTCCTAAGGGACCATGAGGGCACCGGCAGTGGTCATGGATGACATTTTGGTGTATGGGTCTACATTAGAAGAACATGATCAGCCATTGAGCTGTATGCTGCAGACAATTAGAGAGTCTGGGTTGAAATTAAATAAGGAGAAATGCCATTTTAGGAAGGCTGAGTTTGGGCATATTATCAATGGGGATGGCATTAAGCCCGACTCTGATAAAATCCTTGCTATTGAACAGATGAAAAGTCCTTCTGATGTACATGAGCTGATACAAATATTGGGCCTTGTGAATTATGTGGGCAGGTTCCTTCCAGATGTATCCACAATACTACACCCTATCACAGAGTTGCTAAAGAAAGATGTTGCCTGGGTCTGGGGACCTTCACAGGAAGAATCTTTTGTGCAGGTTAAGTCCCTGCTGGGGTCTGCCCCAGTGTTGGGGTTCTACAACCCTTCTAAAAAGACTGTGGTTAGTGCTGATGCGAGCAGTTATGGGTTAGGGGCCGCCCTCTTGCAGTTGAATGAGAACAAACTACAGCCCATCGCCTACTGTTCCCGTACACTAACGGCTGCTGAGTCGAAATAGGCCCAAATTGAGAGAGTGCCTGGCTGCAGTTTGGGCATGTGAGCACTTCCAGCGTTACCTAGTGGGTTTAGAGAAATTTATTCTCGAGACTGACCGTAAACCGCTAGTCCCTCTAATCAACTCCTATGATATTGATAAAACACCCCTAAGATGCCAGAGACTTCTGATGAGGCTGCTCAGGTTCAACATTCAGGCAGTGCATCTGCCGGGGAAACAACTGGTAGTGGCAGATACACTTTCCAGGCTCCCGCTGGCTGCTGCTGAGGAATCTTTAACGGAATCAGATGTGAAAGTGTATGTAGATTCAGTTCTGGCATCCAAATCCATTTTGTCAGGGAAGCTAGAGCAAATAAGAAAGGAGACATATTTAGATACTGACCTTCAAGAAGTTATTAAGTACATAAAAGAAAGTTGGCCCGAGAGCCGGGCAGCCTGGATGTCTTTAAGTTCTTAAGAAAGATCGCAGCTCAAGGAGCTGGATGGGTTAGTGCTGTTCCAGGACCGCATTGCTATTCCTGTTAGCATGCGGAAGGAGATGTTAAGCAGGATTCATGATGGCCACTTGGGTATTACAAAGTGCAGAGAAAGGGCAGCTATGGCAGTATGATGGCCAGGGATAAGTTCTGACATCGCAAACCATGTGTCAAAATGTGCCTTTTGCCGGGAATGCCGGCCTACTCAGAGAAGGGAGCCCTTGATTTCTACTCTGCTGCCTGCAGGCCGTGGCAGAAAATAGCTGCTGATTTGTGCGATCTGCACGGGAAAAAGTAGCTAGTCATGATTGACTACTATTCCAGGTATTTGGAGATTGCACCCTTGAATGAGATCACAAGTCAAGCCGTTATCACTCGTCTCAAGAGCTCGCCTGGTGGGGCATACCAATAGAGTTAGTGAGTGATAACGGAATGCAGCTTGCTTCCACGGAGTTCAGTTCTTTCAGCAGTGAATATGATTTTGTCCATTCTACGTCTAGTCCACATTACCCGCAGTCCAATGGAATGGCTAAAAGGGCAGTTCAAACAACAAAGTTCATTTTGAAGCAATCTGAGCCATACCTAGCCATCTTGGCCTATAGGGCGACTCCCATTCAAGCCACGGGTTTTAACCCGGCACAGCTGATGCTAGGACGTCAGATTCACACCACTTTACCCTCTGTGGGTGTCTTCCAGCCAACTAGCTTTGTTCCTTGGGACCAGGTACATAAGAGGGATGAACAGGCTAAAAGGGACTATCGATTCTTCTACGACAGGAAACACTCTGTGAGGCCCTTGTAGGAGCTGAATGTGGGGCAAAGTGTCAGAGTTAAACTGGATGATGAGAAGAAATGGAAGACGCCTGCCATGGTAATTGGATGCTCTCCAGAACCAAGGTCTTATGTAGTCCTTACTGATGGAGGGACAGTCACACGTCAAAATCAATTACATCTTCAGCCAGTACCTGAGAGTTTGGGACTGGATGCCTCAGTACCACTGCCGGTAGGATCCCCTGTTTTAAGAGGACAGTTCATGTAAAATGACATCAAGTGGAAGGGTGGTGAAACTTCCAGCCCGATATCGGGATTAGCACTAGTTAGAGCAGTGACCGTAAGTATGGGCAGAATAATCCCATGGTCACTGTGGACTAGGGTAGTCTACCCTGATGTTCCAGTCAGGATTGTATTTCATGTTGTTTATATATATTCTCTTTAACTTGTTATTTGTTGTATACTAAACAAAACTATTTCTGTATGCACCTTGCATACCTTGTTATTTGATGTATTCAAAAAAATAATGTATGCTTTGTCCTTTGAAAAGGGGGAAGATGTGATGAGAGTGGGAAGTGACGTCACTGGATGGGGGCGTGGTTTAGGGCCATTATTGTCTATGGGGCAGTTACCAAGTTAGATGTGTTGTACAAGCTGTATACTTCTATGCTCTGCAATAAAATAGCATTGTAACTTCTATGCTGTGTCCTGCATCTCATGACAGGTATAATATACAAAGGTAAGATTTATAAGAGCAAATGCGTAGAGGGCCCTGCCAAGAGTTGCAATGTTGAAGGTGATCTACAAGACAGCTGGCCATGTGGGCTTACTTGCTAAAAGGGTTCAAGGTGATGACAATGGAGGTTAACTGAGTTAAGAAAAGGTTAACTTACATTGTTTGCATTCTTGAACAGTAGAACCTTTAAGGAGTGCTTGAAAACTAGAGGAGAGTGTTGTGGAGCAAAGCAGTGTTTCACAAGAAAGCACCATTCCAAGAAATGTGATGAGGTAACAAGAAGGGAGAAGGAGGTCATGAGCAGAGAAAGGAGCATGGGAGGGAGAATATCTGGCGATATAATTGCAATATTTATTTTGTCCCTTTTCCTTGTAATTTATGTCTGAAAATTGAGGATTTTCTAATTCTCAGAACTTCAAATGTACTATGTTGGCTTCTCAAGGCTGCTACATATCAGTCCCTAATTGGCTTTAACTGACAACAAATGCAAAACAATATAATTTATACTAACTTTATGACAGGGTCTAATCTTGTTGTCTACAGACTAAAGCCAAGATTGGCTCCTCCAAATAAAGTAAATGGTGGGTGGAATTTAACACAACAGAAAAGTCTTCTATATACAAGGTGTTACTGTCCCTTTTAACCAAGGAAGCAAAGTCAATTTAAACTTTCCATTTAAAGGACAGTGTACTGTAAAATACTCTAGTCTAGACTAATATTTTCCTAACGATCAATTTTCCCTGCTGGCAAGTATTAAATTGTTAACAAATACCTAATTTACATACAAAGAGAGAAGCGTTCTACCAGGAACGAACAACAGCTCAATAGCTAGTTCTATGGCAATTTACCACCCGGAAGCAGCCTCTTTTAGACCAGTGTGCTTTTCACAAAGGAAAACTTTCCTTAAGTATCATCTGGGGTTGTCATGTTCCGTGTTTAGAGGAGAATTGCCTGGTATTTCGGGGCTGGACTGACCTTATTTGGCGGGATCAGACTGATCTACTTCAGGAAAGTTTTCCTTTGTGAAAAGCACACTGGTCTAAAAGAGACTGCTTCCGGGTGGTAAATCACCATAGAACTAGCTAAAGAGCTGTTGTTCGTTCCTGGTAGAGCGCTTCTCTCTTTGTATGCAAATTAATATGACCCTAGCGAAGTCTCCCTATGGGTGATGGGGGAAACCTGATGTGGACTCCTTGCCCAGTGTGCTTAGAGGAATGTGATTGCACCTCACTGACGAGGCCCATAGGAGACCGAAACGATCGTCTGGGGCTGTCATGTTCTTTGTTCAAAGGAGAATTGCCTGGTATTTCGGGGCTGGACTGACCTTACTTTGTGGGATCAGACTGATATACTTAAGGAAAGTTTTTCTTTGTGAAAAGCACACTGGTCTAAAAGAGGCTGCTTCCGGATGGTAAATCACCATAAAACTAGCTAATGAGCTGTTGTTCGTTCCTGGTAGAGTGCTTCTCTCTTTGTATGCAAATTAATATGACCCTAGGGAATTCTCCCTATGGGTGATGGGGGAAACCAGACGTGGACTCCTTGCCCAGTGTGCTTAGAGGAATGTGGCTGCACCTCACTGACAAGACCCATAGGAGGCCGAAATGATTGTCTGGGGTTGTCATGTTCCTTGTTCAGAGGAGAATTGCCTGGTATTTCGGGGCTGGACTGACCTTACTTGGCGGGATCAGACTGATATACTTCAGGAAAGTTTTCCTTTGTGAAAAGCACACTGGTCTAAAAGAGGCTGCTTCCGGTTGGTAAATCGCCATAGAACTAGCTAATGAGCTGTTGTTTGTTCCTGGTAGAGCGCTTCTCTCTTTGTATGCAAATTAATATGACCCTAGGGAAGTCTCCCTATGGGTGATGGGGGGGGAAACTAGACGTGGACTCCTTGCCCAGTGTGCTTAGAGGAATGTGGTTGCACCTCACTGACGAGGCCCATAGGAGACCGAAATGATCGTCTGGGGTTGTCATGTTCCTTGTTCAGAGGAGAATTGCTTGGTATTTTGGGGCTGGACTGACCTTACTTGGCTTGATCAGACTGATATACTTCAGGAAAGTTTTCCTTTGTGAAAAGCACACTGATTTAAAAGATGCTGCTCCCGGGTGGTAAATCGCCATAGAACTAGCTAATGAGCTGTTGTTCATTCCTGGTAGAGCGCTTCTCTCTTTGTATGCAAATACCTAATTTACCTTTCTTTTCCTGTTGAATCCGTCACTTATACTGAAAATGTCAAAACAGTAATGGCTGCAAAAAAGCTATGTAAAAAAAAAAAGAGCCCACATAATAAATCAAACTCCAACTTTGGTGTGGGAGAGATAGGAGCTAAAATGCTTATTTTCAATGATACTCTCTAAGAATTAGCCTTTGTATATATATATATATATATATATATATATATATATATATATATATATATATATATATATATACAGGGAGTGCAGAATTATTAGGCAAATGAGTATTTTGACCACATCATCCTCTTTATGCATGTTGTCTTACTCCAAGCTGTATAGGCTCGAAAGCCTACTACCAATTAAGCATATTAGGTGATGTGCATCTCTGTAATGAGAAGGGGTGTGGTCTAATGACATCAACACCCTATATCAGGTGTGCATAATTATTAGGCAACTTCCTTTCCTTTGGAAAAATGGGTCAAAAGAAGGACTTGACAGGCTCAGAAAAGTCAAAAATAGTGAGATATCTTGCAGAGGGATGCAGCACTCTTAAAATTGCAAAGCTTCTGAAGCGTGATCATCGAACAATCAAGCGTTTCATTCAAAATAGTCAGCAGGGTCGCAAGAAGCGTGTGGAAAAACCAAGGCGCAAAATAACTGCCCATGAACTGAGAAAAGTCAAGTGTGCAGCTGCCAAGATGCCACTTGCCACCAGTTTGGCCATATTTCAGAGCTGCAACATCACTGGAGTGCCCAAAAGCACAAGGTGTGCAATACTCAGAGACATGGCCAAGGTAAGAAAGGCTGAAAGACGACCACCACTGAACAAGACACACAAGCTGAAACGTCAAGACTGGGCCAAGAAATATCTCAAGACTGATTTTTCTAAGGTTTTATGGACTGATGAAATGAGAGTGAGTCTTGATGGGCCAGATGGATGGGCCCGTGGCTGGATTGGTAAAGGGCAGAGAGCTCCAGTCCGACTCAGACGCCAGCAAGGTGGAGGTGGAGTACTGGTTTGGGCTGGTATCATCAAAGATGAGCTTGTGGGGCCTTTTCGGGTTGAGGATGGAGTCAAGCTCAACTCCCAGTCCTACTGCCAGTTTCTGGAAGACACCTTCTTCAAGCAGTGGTACAGGAAGAAGTCTGCATCCTTCAAGAAAAACATGATTTTCATGCAGGACAATGCTCCATCACACGCGTCCAAGTACTCCACAGCGTGGCTGGCAAGAAAGGGTATAAAAGAAGAAAATCTAATGACATGGCCTCCTTGTTCACCTGATCTGAACCCCATTGAGAACCTGTGGTCCATCGTCAAATGTGAGATTTACAAGGAGGGAAAACAGTACACCTCTCTGAACAGTGTCTGGGAGGCTGTGGTTGCTGCTGCACACAATGTTGATGGTGAACAGATCAAAACACTGACAGAATCCATGGATGGCTGGCTTTTGAGTGTCCTTGCAAAGAAAGGTGGCTACATTGGTCACTGATTTGTTTTTGTTTTGTTTTTGAATGTCAGAAATGTATATTTGTGAATGTTGAGATGTTATATTGGTTTCACTGGTAAAAATAAATAATTGAAATGGGTATATATTTGTTTTTTGTAAAGTTGCCTAATAATTATGCACAGTAATAGTCACCTGCACACACAGATATCCCCCTAAAATAGCTATAACTAAAAACAAACTAAAAACTACTTCCAAAACTATTCAGCTTTGATATTAATGAGTTTTTTTGGGTTCATTGAGAACATGGTTGTTGTTCAATAATAAAATTAATCCTCAAAAATACAACTTGCCTAATAATTCTGCACTCCCTGTATATATATATATATACAGAGATAATTTACATTTTGTGTATAGATATTGATAAGATAAAGAGGTCTGCTCTCACTGCAAACACAACCCTTTTGAATGGGTTGTGGCTTTAAAAGAAAAAACAGTAATTCATATACTAAAATAAATTAAAAGGAATATTTTCAAATACAGTACATTACACTGATGATGATATAATAAGTAATTGGAAACCAGTACAGTTTACCTTTAAGGATAATTGTTACATTACTGAGCTTTATTCTCTAAGTCAAGATCTATTAGTCACCCTAACATTTAAATCAAAATTTAAAGGATGCCTATATTTAAACTGAGCCTGCCTTATATTGTGTGGGCAGTCAGCAAGTATAGGCATTCCAACTATTGACATTGTTAATGTAATTCCATTTTAATTGATATTGGATGGTACAATTTGGAAAACAAAACAAAAACATAATTGCTCTGAAAAATGTTATGTTTAGTATACTCATCTTTTTCATTCAGTATGGTATGTCATAATAGTGATATAGTATAGAAAAAAATTAATTTTGTGCACGCAAACCTTCGGCTAGATCACGAGTTTTGCGTTTGCCTTAAAAAGCAGGGTTGAGAGGTCCCAACGCTGTTTTTTAACGCCCGCTGGTATTACGAGTCAGACAGGTACAGGTGTACCGCTTACTTTTCTTCCGCGACTCGAGGCTACTGCAAATCCCCTTACGTCAATTGCATATCCTATCTTTTTAATGGGATTTGCCTAATGCTGGTATTACGAGTCTTGGAAGAAGTGAGCGGTAGACCCTCTCCTGTCAAGACTCCTACCGCATTTGAAAGTCAGTAGTTAAGAGTTTTATGGGCTAATGCCGGAACATAAAACTCTTAACTAAAGTGCTAAAATGTACACTAACACCCATAAACTACATATTAACCCCTAAACCAAGGCCCCCCCCCCCCACATCGCAAACACTAAAATAATTTTTTTTAACCCCTAATCTGTCGACCGGACATCAACGCCACTTTAATAAACGTATTAACCCCTAAACCGCCGCACTCCCGCCTTGCAAACACTAGTTAAATTTTATTAACCCCTAATCTGCCGTCCCTAACATCGCCGACACCTACCTACATTTATTAACCCCTAATCTGACGCACCCAACGTTGCTGCTACTATATCAAATGTGTTAACCCCTAAACCTAAGTCTAACCCTAACCCCCCCTAACTTAAATATAATTTAAATAAATATAAATACAATTACTATCATTAACTACATTATTCCTATTTAAAACTAAATACTTACCTATAAAATAAACCCTAATATAGCTACAATATAACTAATGGTTACATTGTAGCTATTTTAGGATTTATTTTTATTTTACAGACAACTTTGTATTTATTTTAACTAGGTACAATAGTTATTAAATAGTTATTAACTATTCTTTTATTAACTCCCACTTTCACACCCCTTTTAATATAAATTTGATATAAAATTGATATAAAAAGGTGATTTTGATATAAATTTTATATTAAATTGATATAAAATTGATATAAAAAATGATATAAAAAGGTGATTTGATATAAATTTTATATTAAATTGATATAAAATGGATATAAAAATGTATATAAAAAAGGTGATTGTAATATGAATTTGATATTAAAGTGATATGCATATTTATTAGGATTGTGATTAAAAGGTTTTAAGAGTTGTATTAAGCTTATTTTGATATTGTTGATATTTTGATTTATAAAAGATTATAAATGTTATTTAATTTAAAAAAAATTGTAAATTATACTTTGGTATTGTATTCTATTAAAATATTAGGAGGTTATAACATTTGTTATAATTTAATTCAGTATTACACATCTGCTCTGTTTTCATGCCACCACGCTATGAACAGGTTGCTTATATTCACACAGATCACACAGGGTTAACTCATTGATTAAATAAATACATGTCGCAAAACTGGTTCTCTGAATGCAAATATTACTTATATGCTTCACAAAATATAATGTTTGTTAACATTAGTTATAATTTAATTCAGTATTACACATCTGCTCTGTTTTTATGCCACCACGCTATGAACAGGTTGCTTATATTCACACAGATCACACAGGGTTAACATTGATTTAAATAACTTTTTCACAAGATTTGTTTCAGCAGATTATGATATTCACACGTCCTTACACAAGGTTAGCTCCTTGCTAATAACACGTGTCAAAGCTGTCTAATCTGTTTTAAAACAGTTTGATATTAAATTGATATTTTTTTAAAAAAAGTGTTTTTAATATCAAATTCATATCAGAATCCTTATACACCTTATACATGCTTACACATTAACTTTGTGGGTGTGAAACTTAAAATTTGGCCTTCTGGCTGTCTTATATAAAAGTGCTCATACAGTTTTCAAAGTACAACAATGGAGCACTTTCAGCACAATGTTACTTATCAACAACAGCAGCCAACGGTAAGCTATGTTATTTTTTTTTATTGATATTTATAAAAATGTTTCTAAATATTTCATAGCCTTTAGTTTTAAAAAACATCTAATTTTACCACCCCTACTGGTATGACAATACGTTCAACAACAACTCCTTTATATTATTCAATTCTACAATAAATAATCAATGTTACTTATACTTTGTTCATGTTGTCATAGCATATGTATTTCTTTATCTGAAAGTTATCATACTGTTTTAAGTTCCTTATACTATAAAATTAAGCGTGTATATTATGATTTAACAGCAAAATATTTCCTAACTTTTATTTTCAACTGATTTTAGGCTAACAACATCCAGGAGCACTTTCAGCACAATGTTACTTATCAACAACAGCAGCCAACGGTAAGCTATGTTATTTTTTTATTGCTATTTATAAAAATGTTTCTAAATATTTCATAGCCTTTAGTTTTAAAAACATCTAATTTTACAGTCCCTACTGGTATGACATTACGTGCAACAACAACTCCTTTATATTATTCAATTCTACAATACGTAATCAATGTTACTTATACTTTTTTCATGTTGCCATAGCATATGTATTTCTTTATCTGAAAGTTATCATACTGTTTTAACTTCCTTATAGTATAAAATTAAATGCTTATATTATGATTTAGCAGCAAAATATTTCCTAACTTTTATTTTTTCCACTGATTTTAGGCTAACAACATGCAACAGAGTATTGAACAATCTGCCGTTCAGCCCTTTACGCAAGCGTGTAAGTCATTTTTAAACTTTTATTTCTATATGTACAGCTAATTACATTAATTTAAGAAATGACAGGATAATTTATGTTGACAGGCTACATGACAGACTCTCAACTATTGAATATAACAAATCAAAATACGTTAGCTGAACTGCTTGCAATCGCTGGTGAAATAGACAGCACAAAATATTTCACTACAGATGGTAAGCCTGCTAAAATATGTTTTAACTGCTGTGTATTGTAAAAAAAAATAAAAAAATTTTTAAAACCGATTGTTTAAACTTTACAGAGGCTATGTCCGATGCACGATTTTTGGCCGCGGTCTAAGAAACAGAGCAATTACAAGACCTTACTACAACTGGTGCTGTGATGACATCAAAACAGACCGCTGATCATAACAGTAATGGTAAGATTTGTTTTGCTAATCTGTATGTTTTAAGCTATGCAAACCAGTATTTTACGTGTTTATGCTGTTAAGATATGCCTCTCTCTCTATATATGTGTGTATATATATATATATATTTATATATTTATATATATATATATATATATATATAAATAAATATATAGCTTTATATTTATTTTAATAGGTGCATACATTTCTGATGATACAGACCTGTTTACAACGCCGTATGTTAATAATATGCAAACGTATGTGCCCCCCGCCAGTGCCTCGTAAAATTGTTATGAAAAGGAAAATGGATTTTAACACTGACATAAAACAGATAGTATGGGATGAGGAGGAAACGCAGTCTCTTGTAATAAATGGTTAGTTTAAAGTGACTTAAACGAGTATCTCTCTTAATATCGCTGTTAAATAATAATTCTAAATATCCTTTTTCCCCAGAAACACCTAAGCGAATGAAAAAAATCACTGTAACAGCGGACGTACACGTACCACAGACCAAAGAAAATGTAAAAGAAAAGACAACAAAAATGAAAAGTAAGTTTGTGTTACACTTTAGGATATTGCTTATGTTTAGCCCCCATTTTTATGTATATACATATATATATATACACATGTATATATATATATGTGTGTTTGTATCTGTATATCTGCTAATATGATATTCTCATAATATTACCCGGCAGTGGAAAGAAATTGACCCTTTGTCCTCTAGTTATTAAGGTCTGTCGGACCTGATCCGACAGTGCGGATCAGGTCCGACAGACCTCGCTGAATACGGCGAGCAATACATATATATATATATATATATATAAATGTAAATATATGTGTGTGTGTATCTGTATATCTGCTAATATGATATTCTCATAATATTACCCGGCAGTGGAAAGAAATAGACCCTTTGCCTTTAATGCACTGTTTCATAAAGGCTTTTGTTTACCATGCTCTATAATATCGATAAATAATTGTATATTAGGAAACCAACAGTATTTTTAAGATTCTTATTACATTGGGTTATTTATCATTTTCTCATCTATATTTATATTTATGCAATATTTTAGGCTAGAATCCAGGCAATTCTGCCTATTAAATAGAAATATCTAATCCCATAACTACAAATTGTATATTGTAAACCCCTTTTTTTAGCTAAAATAATAAACCAGATTTCATATAGTTATGTCTTGCATGGTCAAGAAGTTTAAGTATATATTTCTGGATTAATTAGAATGTAATTGTTAATTCCTAAATGAGCCATAAAAGCTGTGAAAATAAACAACTAGATTTTATGGACATAACTAAATTTTCACTCTGGAATGAAATCAAACAATATTGCATAGATATATATATATATATATATATATATATATATATATATATATATATATATATATATATTTGGCCTTTATAAGTCAGATTAAGGGGCCTGAATACTGCATATTAAATAACCTTAATATTATTGTATTTTTACTCTTAACATTTTTAACAATTGTTTAAAAAAAATCTTTTATGTATTTAGACAAATTTTCATTTGCTCTATTAGATTCATCAGCCGATGCAATAGTGATAATAGAGGACTGTGAAGAGCCAACGGCTGTGGGTCAAAGAGACAAAATCAAGCGCCCAGATGAAAAGAAAAGAAAAAAGCCAAGAACAGAAAATAAGGTTTCTAAAGTGACAAAACGTAGAATACCCTCACAGAGTCTCACAGACACCACACACAATTAAGAAAATGCGTGTTTAACGGATGAGCAGTGTTTAAACTGCGCCAACATAAGAAAGGACTTGAACACACTACAACATCATTTTGATAACTTTCAACGCAATTTCATAAATTGTTTCAATATTTTGCCTCTTTTAATCTCATTAACAATGTTGATGTAGATTTACAACAGAAACAGGATGATCATAAGACCGGGGCCACGTGACTATCAATGGTTGGACACGGGTTGAACTATAGGACAGCTAGACGACGAAAAAGACTAAAAAGATCGTACAGGGAAAGAAGTGTGAAAAAAGCAATAAAGAAGGGTGAGCCGTCTGCGGCGATCTACACCAGCAAGGTATAACACTAATCAATTACCCATACAACAAGATTCTCTAGGTGAGCCAACATGTCACAATGCACTTACAGTATCAGAAACACATTCACAGCTTCAACCAGAATCCGTACATAGTCAAGCTCTTACAGAGCCAGATGTTGAACACACCCCTGAACAGAACCATGACGCTGTTTTTTTAGAACACATAGCCAGCTATGAAAGACAGCTTAATCGTTTTCGTACAACCATGTTCTATGAACATTTCAGATTTATTAAACTGGACAGCTTAAATTCATTTGAAGAGGCTGTACAGATTGTGTATGATGCAATAGAAAATATAATGAGTAAGATCCGTACTGAAATAAGGGCTGGTGATCTAGTGCAGTTGCGGTTAGAAGGTGATGAACTTGAGAGACCTTTGTATTCTTTGAGAAGGGATGTGGATTGTCTAAATGCTGATTCTTTTTTAAGAGATGTTGTGGGGTTGTTGCAGAGTAATGCCCAGTGTATCGGTAATGGCTGTTTAAGGCTTGTTGTCATTATTATTTGAAATAGAGCAGGGGATATTTTGAGACGTAGAAAGTTGCGCTCCATTACCTATAGCACCATCTTAAAGGGACAGTGTACACCAGAATTTTTATTGTTTTAAAAGATAAATAATCCCATTATTACCCATTTCCCAGTTTTGCATAACCAACACAGTTATAATAATATACTTTTAACCTCTGTGATTATTTTGTATCTAAGCCTCTGCAAACTGCCCCTTTTTTCAGTTCTTTTGACAGACTTGCAGTCTAGCCAATCAGTGCCTGCTCCCAGATAACTTCACGTGCATGAGCACAGTGTTATCTATATGAAATACGTAAACTAACACCCTCTAGTGGTGAAAAACTGTTAAAATGCAATCTGAAAGAGGTGGTCTTCAAGGTCTAAGAAATTAGTATATGAACCTCCTAGGTTAAGCTTTCAACTAAGAATACCAAGAGAACAAAGCAAAATTGGTGATATAAGTAAATTGGAAAATTGTTTAAAATGACATGCTCTATCTGAATCATGAAAGTTTATTTTGGCCTAGACTGTCCCTTTAAATACAAAAAGACCATTTTTGTTTAATTTTAACAACTATGATAATAATTTGTGTCTGGCAGCCAGTCTCAAAGCTCTTTTATATGACAAAAGTGTCACTACTGACGCCGTGCTAATCGAACAAGCCAGGGAGATGCACAAAATACTACACATACCGGATGATAGACTTGTTACTTTTAGTGATATTCACGCTTTTGAAAAGCATTTGAATGTTACAATAAAAATACTTTATCACAATTAGGGTTCCTGGCAGTATTTTTGTACAAGTGAGCAATGTGAGGATAAAGTATTATTTATTCTGTATCATGATAAACATTAAATCATTTATCGGCATGATTTCTTCTGTCAGTATTGTCACTCTGTTTTTCATCACAAGAACAAACACACATGCAGATACTTTTCTAGGGCTTGTCACAGAAAGAAATGTGTTGACATTACATCTGAAATAGATCGCTGTGGCAGTTGTCTTGTTTTTGTTCGTTCGCAGATGTGCTTGACTTTGCACGTTGACTTAGCAAAAGAGGGTAAGGTAGATTGTGTTGCCAAAGAATATTGTGAGAAATGTTGTGGTTATGTTAGGAACGATGGTCACAAATGTGCCCCGCCAACCTGTAAAGTTTGCCGTTGTAAGATTGATGAGCTTGACACACACCTGTGTTACATGAGGCCTTACAAACCCCCATCATCAAACACTACATACATAGTTTACGAATTTGAATGTAAGCAAGAAACAGGTGTACACAAACCAAATTATGTTTACGCTAGTTCTATAGATGGTGCATTAGCGTGGGCGTTTCAAGGCGTTGATTGTGTGCAAGATTTTGTCAGACATTTCATTAGAAGTAAATTTTCTAAACACACGTTTATAGCGCATAACGGCAGCAGTAGTTACAATTTTGTCATCTAAAAGAGCTTTGAGACTGGCTGCCAGACACAAATTATTATCATAGTTGTTAAAATTAAACAAAAATTGTCTTTTTGTATTTAAGATGGTGCTATAGGTAATGGAGCGCCACTTTCTATGTCTCAAAATACCTCCTGCTCAATTTCTAATAATAATAATGACAACAAGCCTTAAACAGCCATTACCGATACACTGGGCATTACTCTGCAACAACCCCACAACATCTCTTAAAAAAGAATCAGCATTTAGACAATCCACATCCCTTCTCAAAGAATACAAAGGTCTCTCCAGTTCATCACCTTCTAACTGCAACTTCAATAGATCACCAGCCCTTATTTCAGTACGGATCTTACTCATTATATTTTCTATCGCATCATACACAATCTGTACAGCCTCTTCAAATGAATTTAATCTGTCCAGTTTAATAAATCTGAAATGTTCATAGAACATGGTTGTACGAAAACGATTAAGCTGTCTTTCATAGCTGGCTATGTGTTCTAAAAAAACAGCGTCATGGTTCTGTTCAGGGGTGTGTTCAACATCTGGCTCTGTAAGAGCTTGACTATGTACGGATTCTGGTTGAAGCTGTGAATGTGTTTCTGATACTGTAAGTGCATTGTGACATGTTGGCTCACCTAGAGAATCTTGTTGCATGGGTAATTGATTAGTGTTATACCTTGCTGGTGTAGATCGCTGCAGACGGCTCACCCTTCTTTATTGCTTTTTTCACACTTCTTTCCCTGTACGATCTTTTTAGTCTTTTTCATTGTCTAGCTGTCCTATAGTTCAACCCGTGTCCAACCATTGATAGTCACTTGGCCCCCGGTCTTATGATCATCCTGTTTCTGTTGTAAATCTACATCAACATTGTTAATGAGATTAAAAGAGGTAAAATATTGAAACAATTTATGAAATTGCGTTGAAAGTTATCAAAATTATGTTGTAGTGTGTTCAAGTCCTTATGTCGGCGCAGTTTAAACACTGCTTATCCGTTAAACACACATTTTTCTTAATTGTGTGTGGTGTCTGTGAGACTCTGCGAGGGTATTCTAGGTTTTGTCACTTTAGAAACCTTATTTTCTGTTCTTGGCTTTTTTCTTTTCTTTTCATCTGGGCGCTTGATTTTGTCTCTTTGACCCACAGCCGTTGGCTCTTCACAGTCCTCTATTATCACTATTGCATCGGCTGATGAATCTAATAGAGCAAATGAAAATTTGTCTAAATACATAAAAGAGTTTTTTTTAAACAATTGTTAAAAATATTAAGAGTAAAAATACAATAATATTAAGGTTATTTAATATGCGGAATTCAGGCCCCTTAATCTGACTTATAAAGGGCAAATATATATATATATATATATCTATGCAATATTATTTGATTTCATTCCAGAGTGAAAATTTAGTTATGTCCATAAAATCTAGTTGTTTATTTTCACAGCTTTTATGGCTCATTTAGGAATTAACAATTAAATTCTAATTAATCCAGAAAAATATACTTAAACTTCTTGACCATGCAAGTTATAACTATATGAAATCTGGCTTATTATTTTAGCTAAAAAAAAAAGGGGTTTACAATATACAATTTGTAGTTATGGGATTAGATATTTCTATTTAATAGGCAGAATTGCCTGGATTCTAGCTTAAAAATATTGTATAAATATAGATGAGAAAATTATAAATAACCCAATGTAATAAGAATCTTAAAAATACTGTTGGTTTCCTAATATACAATTATTTATCGATATTATAGAGCATGGTAAACAAAAGGCTTTATGAAACAGTGCATTAAAGGCAAAGGGTCAATTTCTTTCCACTGCCGGGTAATATTATGAGAATATCATATTAGCAGATATACAGATATACACACACACACAAATATATATGTATATATATATATATATATATATATATATATATATATATACATAAGAATGGGGGCTAAACATAAGCAATTTCCTAAAGTGTAACACAAACTTACTTTTCATTTTTGTCGTCTTTTCTTTTACATTTTCTTTGGTCTGTGGTACGTGTACGTCCACTGTTACAGTGATTTTTTTCGTTTGCTTAGGTGTTTCTGGGGAAAAAGGATATTTAGAATTAGTATTTAACAGCGATATTAAGAGGGATATTCCTTTAGGCCGCTTTAAACTAACCATTTATTACAAGAGACTGCGTTTCCTCCTCATCCCATACTATCTGTTTTATGTCGGTGTTAAAATCCATTTTCCTTTTCATAACATTTTTACGAGGCACTGGCGGGGGCACATACATTTGCATATTATTAACATACGGCGTTGTAAACAGGTCTGTATCATCAGAAATGTATGCACCTATTAAAATAAATATAAAGCTATGTGTATATATATATATATATATATATATATATATTATATATATATATATATATATAATTTCAGTGATCTGCACTCATAGGAGGCAGGTGAGGCAGTGCCTCCCCTGGCCAAATGGTGCATCACAGCCTTATTTATAAAAATAAAACAACAAAAATGATTTTTATTTTCATTTTTTTTTATCTTAAAAGGTGACCCCCCACCCCTCCACCAAATTCATTATTTTATTTCAATTTTGGTTTAAAAAAAAAAAAAAAGTAATATAACTAATATACATTCATATTGTGCAAGAAAGAAGAGGCGAGCTATCCTTTCATTGCGCAATATGAATGTAACTGTATTGTGTTGTATATGGGCTGCTAGAGACTGCCACCCACTGGAATAATAGCTATGTGCAGCAGTCTCTTGCGGCCCATATACTGCTCCCACCAGAGGCTTGACTCTTCAAGCCTCGGGAGCCATCAGCCCTGCCTGCCTGCCCCTCAGCCAATCAGACATGAGTATGTCTGAGTCTCTGGGCTGAGTTGCCAGGTGGGAAATTAGGCAGGTCTTCGTGTGTGTCAGGAGGACAGGAAGGAAGGGTCAGGTGGTGTGTTGTCACGTGCGGCCATTATCGAGAAGAGTTGAGAAGGAACAGGTTAGTCCACGCACTCACCGCAGCACTGTCTTCAATCATTCTGCAATTGTACTACTGAGACTGAGACAGTCGACGACCGGACTGGTGTGGAGTGGGACTGTGGGTGGACTGGACTGAGTGTCGGGCTGTCAGCTCAGCTGAGTCAGAGGGAGTCAGTGCGGCACTGCGCGGTCATAGGTTGGGTGACTGAGTGACACTACGGTGTGAGATTGGATGATCGGTAGAACTAACAGTACTGTGTCTGACTTGAAATCTGTAATTGAATATTATTTTATTACAGCCGGACTGCAGTCTGCCGGAGTAGTGAGTGACACAGTGTAAGACAAGTGTATCGTGAGGTGAGTGCAACATGACTGAGTCACTGAGAGTTCTCCTGCCAGGCCAGCAGCCAGTCAGTCTTATATTTGCTTGCTGCTAGTTAGTTAAGTTTTTTTCCATAATTCCATTCCACACTCCGACCTGTAGTCGCCAAGTATTAGGAATCTGGTTAAAGTCATATATATTGAATATATATGACTTTAACCAGATTCCTAATACTTGGCGTTACATGGGGACAGCGCTGGTAGATTAGCCTAGGATTACAGGGGAAGGAAATTAACTAATTCATCACCCAGACAGTAGTAGCATTGGAGTTATAAAAAAATGCTAAAATAGGAAGTGTCATGCAGGTGACATTAGGGGGTTAAACTCTGCACACACATGTTTCTAATTATTTGGATTAATTAAGCACTTTTTTAGTGTATCCTTGGTAACATATTCATCCAATACACAACAAAGCTGTCCCCTCTTCATCTTAATGAGATGCCAAGGTTTCAATACACTATTTAACCCATTGGCTGCCAAATAGTTCTACTAAACAATGGCTAGAAAAGGGTTAAAGGGCACTGTCTGCCATGTATAAGCAATCTGACATCATTAAAATAGTACTTGTCAACATTATATAGAGTTGGATATAACTTGGGTCCGTGTTAATATATTTAGGTTTACCTTGCTAATGAATTATTCCTTTGTTTAAGATGTAAATATGTTTGCTCTAAATTCTAAATTAAAACTTTTTTTTCAAATTCATTTTTATATGTACCCTGATGTGAAAACTTAAGATTTGCTTTAAAACATGGTTGGAAAGGGGTTAAAAACATGACGGTGTATAAAATATTGAACAAATGAATATGTATTACCTGCAACATTTTTGTGATTCCTATGCATTGGATAAAATATGAATTTATACGTTTGTTAAGAGTGTTTATATCATATAATTTGTACTTCAACAGTAGCACAGTGTGTGTGAGTTGTGTGTGTTTGTGTGTGTGAGTTGTGTGTGTTTGTGCGTGTGAGTTGTGTGTGTTTGTGCGTGTGAGTTGTGTGTGTTTGTGAAGGAACAGGTTAGTCCACGCACTCACCGCAGCACTGTCTTCAATCATTCTGCAATTGTACTACTGAGACTGAGACAGTCGACGACCGGACTGGTGTGGAGTGGGACTGTGGGTGGACTGGACTGAGGGTCGGGCTGTCAGCTCAGCTGAGTCAGAGGGAGTCAGTGCGGCACTGCGCGGTCATAGGTTGGGTGACTGAGTGACACTACGGTGTGAGATTGGATGATCGGTAGAACTAACAGTACTGTGTCTGACTTGAAATCTGTAATTGAATATTATTTTATTACAGCCGGACTGCAGTCTGCCGGAGTAGTGAGTGACACAGTGTAAGACAAGTGTATCGTGAGGTGAGTGCAACATGACTGAGTCACTGAGAGTTCTCCTGCCAGGCCAGCAGCCAGTCAGTCTTATATTTGCTTGCTGCTAGTTAGTTAAGTTTTTTTCCATAATTCCATTCCACACTCCGACCTGTAGTCGCCAAGTATTAGGAATCTGGTTAAAGTCATATATATTCAATATATATGACTTTAACCAGATTCCTAATACTTGGCGTTACATGGGGACAGCGCTGGTAGATTAGCCTAGGATTACAGGGGAAGGAAATTAACTAATTCATCACCCAGACAGTAGTAGCATTGGAGTTATAAAAAAATGCTAAAATAGGAAGTGTCATGCAGGTGACATTAGGGGGTTAAACTCTGCACACACATGTTTCTAATTATTTGGATTAATTAAGCACTTTTTTAGTGTATCCTTGGTAACATATTCATCCAATACACAACAAAGCTGTCCCCTCTTCATCTTAATGAGATGCCAAGGTTTCAATACACTATTTAACCCATTGGCTGCCAAATAGTTCTACTAAACAATGGCTAGAAAAGGGTTAAAGGGCACTGTCTGCCATGTATAAGCAATCTGACATCATTAAAATAGTACTTGTCAACATTATATAGAGTTGGATATAACTTGGGTCCGTGTTAATATATTTAGGTTTACCTTGCTAATGAATTATTCCTTTGTTTAAGATGTAAATATGTTTGCTCTAAATTCTAAATTAAAACTTTTTTTTCAAATTCATTTTTATATGTACCCTGATGTGAAAACTTAAGATTTGCTTTAAAACATGGTTGGAAAGGGGTTAAAAACATGACGGTGTATAAAATATTGAACAAATGAATATGTATTACCTGCAACATTTTTGTGATTCCTATGCATTGGATAAAATATGAATTTATACGTTTGTTAAGA
This sequence comes from Bombina bombina, assembly GCF_027579735.1. Classification (NCBI taxonomy): domain Eukaryota; kingdom Metazoa; phylum Chordata; class Amphibia; order Anura; family Bombinatoridae; genus Bombina; species Bombina bombina. The sequence goes on along the minus strand of NC_069500.1, from coordinate 798,154,500 downwards.
GTGTTTATATCATATAATTTGTACTTCAACAGTAGCACAGTGTGTGTGAGTTGTGTGTGTTTGTGCGTGTGAGTTGTGTGTGTTTGTGCGTGTGAGTTGTGTGTGTTTGTGCGTGTGAGTTGTGTGTGTGAGTTTTGTGTGTGTGTGTTGTGTTTGTGTGTGTGTTTTGTGTGTGTGTGTTGTGTTTGTGTGTGTGTTTTGTGTGTGTGAGTTTTGTGTGTGTGTTTTGTGTGTGTGAGTTTGTGTGAGAGATGTGTGTGTGAGTTTTGTGTGTGTGAGTTTTGTGTGTGTGAGGTTTGTGTGTGTGTGTGTGTGTGTGAGCTTGTGTGTGTGAGTTTTGTGTGTGTTTCTAGTTGTGTATGTTTGTGTGTGTTTGTGTGTGAGTTTTGTGTGTGTATGTTAGTGTGTGTTTGTGTGTGAACTTTGTGTTTGTGTATTTGTGTGTGTATATATATATATATGTATGTGTGTGTGTTTCCATTGACAACATTTTTGTGATTCCTTTGCATAGGATGTCATAGATTATAAATGCGTTTGATTAGAGTGTTTATAGTAATATATCAATGCCCAACTGGCTGTTTAGAAGTTGCAGTGTCTTTATAGACAATATTATATTAGCCTTGCTAATACAGAATTTTCTACTGCGCCCATCCCCTAATTTGCGTAAAAAGAAAACTCTACACTTAAAAAGTCTCTGAATCAATATGTTTTCTGGAGGTGGTTAACTATGTTTTAGAGCATTATAATATTATGTCATACCCAGTTCCATATTACAACAGGAATTTAAATTGATCTGTTCGTGGAGGGAAAAGCCTAATCGTAATGGTTTATAAAATATTGGACAAAATTTACAACACACAGCAAGACAGCAGTCCACAAACTCAACAATATAGACTTGGGATCAATTATTTAAATATTAAAAGAATGCAAATCAAAAGTCAACACATGCTCAATTAACAAATAAAAAAGATAATTTTTATTGATTTTGAAAATACAGATAGACTTTGGTGGATGTATTTCCTGAATTGTTTTATATTAAATAAATGAACGTTTTAACTTGTTGAGTACTTAAAGAAATATCATGCTGCTTAAAAAAGTTCTATTGTTCAGAGCAATAAAAATAACTGCCAAAAAACTTCTTAAAGTTTATGAAGTTTTTGGGCAGTTATTTTTATTGCTCTGAACGATAGAACATTTTTAAGCAGCATGATATTTCTTTAAGAAGGTTTTTGGCAGTTATTTTTATTGCGTTGCAGGCAGCATCACTCCAGTTAGGTTGGTAGTTAAAGGGACAGTCAAGTCCAAAAAAAACTTTCATGATTTAAATAGAGAATGTAATTTTAAACAACTTTCCAATTTACTTTTATCACCAATTTTGCTTTGTTCTCTTGGTATTCTTAGTTGAAAGCTAAAACTAGGAGGTTCATATGCTAATTTCTTAGACCTTGAAGACTGCCTCTAATCTGAATGCATTTTGACCACAAGAGGGCATTAGTTCATGAGTTTCATATAGATAACATTGAGCTCATGCACATGAAGTTACCCAGGAGTGAGCACTGATTGGCTAAATGGATGTCTGTCTAAAGAACTGAAATAAGGGGGCAGTTTGTAGAGGCTTAGATACAAGGTAATCACAGAGGTAAAAAGTGTATTTCTATCACAGTGTTGGTTATGCAAAACTGGGGAATGAGTAATAAAGGGATTATCTTTCTGTTTAAACAACAAAAATTCTGGTGTTGACTGTCCCTTTAAGGCATTCAATTCTCTGTTCCATGTGTTTAGTGAGCAGTGAGCCCAAGGTTGCATTCAATTCTGAAGAGCATCTTTACCGTTTGTATTATTTTGCTAATGGGAATATAAAATAAAAGCATTGCAAACAAACAAACAATTGCTTTGTGTTGGGCCTAATGCCTTGCATTGTTACTTTCTTCCTAATCATTGACATTTTCAACAGAAATGTGTTTTGGTTTTATTTTTTGTTTTCCTTGCTTACAAGAGATACCATGAAATCACAATCACATATAAATGCTAACAGGTGTTATACGGTTTATGTGTCTAAGTACCTAAAACCAGTGACTTTTATAATGAATTATGTGCTTCCATTTATAATAACTAAGAGAGTGCAGACTGCCCTCTGGTGGAATTGGAAAACAATTGCTCAATTTAAAAAATGCAATTGGTGCCATGAGATTTCATTAATATCCTGGTTTGCCTTTTTAAAGTAAAAAACATGCACCTAGATTTAGAGTTTTGCGTTAGAAGGGGTGCATTAGCTACGCTTGTTTTTTTCCCCCGCACCTTTTAAACAACGCTGGTATTTAGAGTTTTCTGAAGGGCTGCGTTAGGCTCCAAAAAGGGAGCGTAGAGCATAATTTACTGCCACTGCAACTCTAGATACCAGCTTTGCTTACGGACGCGGCCAGCTTCAAAAACGTGCTTGTGCATGATTTCCCCATAGGAAACAATGGGGCTGTTTGAGCTGAAAAAAAACCTAACACCTGCAAAAAAGCAGCGTTCAGCTCCTAACGCAGCTACATTGTTTCCTATGGGGAATCACTACCTAAGTCTGCACCTAACACCCTAACATGTACCCCGAGTCTAAACACCCCTAACCTTACACTTATTAACCCCTAATCTGCCGCCCCAGCTATCGCTGACCCCTGCATTTTATTATTAACCCCTAATCTGCCGCTCTGTACACCTCCGCAACCTACATTATAGCTATGTACCCTTTATCTGCTGCCCCTAACATCGCCGACCCCTATATTATATTTATTAACCCCTAATCTGCCCAACCCAAAGTTGCCGCTACCTAACTACACTTATTAACCCCTAATCTGCCGACAGGACCTCGCCGCCACTATAATAAATGTATTAACCCCTAAACCGCCTCACTCCCGCCTCAAAAACCCTATAATAAATAGTATTAACCCCTAATCTGCCCTCCCTAACATCGCCGACACCTAACTTCAAGTATTAACCCCTAATCTGCCGACCGGACCTCGCCGGTACTCTAATAAATGTATTAACCCCTAAAGCTAAGTCTAACCCTAACACTAACACCCCCCTAAGTTAAATTTAATTTAAATCTAACAAAATAAAATAAATCTTATTAAATAAATTAATCCTATTTAAAGCTAAATACTTACCTTTAAAATAAACCCTTATATAGCTACAATATAACGAATAATTATATTGTAGCTATTTTAGCATTTATATTTATTTTACAGGCAACTTTGTATTTATTTTAACTAGGTACAATAGCTATTAAATAGTTAATAACTATTTAATAGCTACCTAGTTAAAATAAGTACAAAATAACCTGTAAAATAAATCCTAACCTAAGTTACAATTAAACCTAACACTACACTATCAATAAATTAATTAACTAAACTATCTGCAATTATCTACAATTAAATCAACTTAACTAAATTACAAAAAAAAACACTAGATTACAAAAAATAAAAAAAGATTACAAGAATTTTAAACTAATTACACCTACTCTAAGCCCCCTAAAAAAATAACAAAGCCCCCCAAAATAAAAAAAATGCCCTACCCTATTCTAAAATAAAAAGTTAACAGCTCTTTTACCTTACCAGCCCTTAAAAAGGGCCTTTTGCGGGGCATGCCCCAAACAAAACAGCTCTTTTGCATTTAAAAAAAACATACAATACCCCCCCCAACATTACAAACCACCACCCACATACCCCTAATCTAACCCAAACCCCCCTTAAAAAACCTAACACTAAGCCCCTGAAGATCCCCCTACCTTATCTTCACCGATCCGTCCAGAAGAGGGTCCAAAGTCTTCATCCTATCCGGCAATAAGAGGTCCAGAAGAGGGTCTGAAGTCTTCATTCTATCCGGCAAGAAGAGGACATCCGGACCGGTAGACATGTTCATCCAGGCGGCGTCTTCTATCTTCATCCATCCGGCGCGGAGCGGGACCATCTTAAAGCAGCCGACACGGATCCATCCTCTTCTTCCAGCGACTCCCGACGAATGAAGGTTCCTTTAAGTGACATCATCCAAGATGGCGTCCCTCAAATTCCGATTGGTTGATAGGATTCTATCAGTAAATCAGAATTAAGGTAGGAAAAATCTGATAGCTATATTAGGGTTTATTTTACAGGTAAGTATTTAGCTTTAAATAGGATTAATTTATTTAATAAGATTTATTTTATTTCGTTAGATTTAAATTATATTTAACTTAGGGGGGGTGTTAGTGTTAGGGTTAGACTTAGCTTTAGGGGTTAATACATTTATTAGAGTAGTGGGGAGGTCCGGTCTGCAGATTAGGGGTTAATAAGTGTAGTTAGGTAACGGCGACGTGGGGGGGGAGATTAGGGGTTAATAAATATTATGTAGGTGTTGGCGATGTTAGGGGCAGCAGATTAGGGGTACATAGGGATAATGTAGGTTGCGGCGGTGTGCGGTCGGCAGATTAGGGGTTAAAAAATGTTATTAGCGTGGCGGCAATGTGGGGGGACCTCGGTTTAGGGGTACATAGGTAGTTTATGGGTGTTAGTGTACTTTAGAGCACATTAGTTAAGAGCTTTATGAACCGGCGTTAGCCCATAAAGCTCTTAACTCCTGACTTTTTTCTGCGGCTGGAGTCTTGTCGTTAGAGTTCTAACGCTCACTTCAGCCAAGACTCTAAATACCATCGTTAGAAAGATCCTATTGAAAAGATAGGATACGCAATTGACGTAAGGGGATCTGTGGTATGGAAAAGTTGCGGCTGGAAAGTGAGCGTTAGACCCTTACCTGATTGACTCTAAATATCAGCGGGCGGCCAAAACCAGCGTTAGGACCCCTTAACGCTGGTTTGGACGGCTAACGCAGAACTCTAGCTAATAAAAGCCTTGATTCTGTCCAGCAGCTAGACATATCTAATGTGTTTTTGCATCAACTTTTTCATTTTCAGCACATTAAGCTTCTTTTAAATTAGACAGCCAGTTACATGCAATTGCAAAAATGCTCTTATAAAATACATAAATCTTTAATCCAAGAGCCATCACAATATACACAATAAATATTATCAGGGTATTTCAAAGGCTTATTAATAATCAGTTTAACACCTTTTAAGTGACACTGTACTGTAAATGGCTTGTTGTTCTTGCTACGGATTTTACATGTATTGAGAATTGTTTAATCATGTTTGGCACATTGAAAATATCATCTGTTTTTATCAAGGATATGCACATTTAGCCTAAATGGGCATATCCTTGATAAAAACAGATGATATTTTCAAAGTGCCAAACATGATGAAACAATTCTCAATACATGTAAGAATCCGTAGCAAGAACAACAAGCCATTTACAGTACAGCCATTGAAGTCCAGACAGATGATTTAGGCTTTGTGTGCTGTAGCAGTTAGAGATCAATGTGTTTCTCAATATACTCTTTTTATTTTAAGTGCAAGGACTTCAGATTATAAACATTTCTTACACTGGGAACAATAATAAAAAGGTGTATGGCAGCAAGTGACCTCTTACAGTTATATTCTTGTTACTGTTACTTTACACTCTAGTCTTCATATTATAGTATATATAATATGTAATACATTTTATAAAAGCTGTTTTTTAATTAATATTCCTTTTTGTGGTATTTTTTAGTGACACTATACAACTAATATTCATTTTCATTATTTACCATCATTTGAATCTTTCAAATTTAATAGATAAAATAAGAGGAAATAAAATAAAATACTTTGATAAGTGGTGTAACATAGTTACATGTAATAAAAATAAACCTTTATGGGAAGCCATGAGTAATAAAATTAATTGTGTTATGATTTATTCATCCTTAACCATTTGGTGTGCAGACTAGGCCTGTAATGATAATTTGTTTTTGCAATGAATGGCAGTTTGTTTTTCTGGTTTGTTGTTTTTTCTGTCACTGTTTTTTACCAAAAGCCTGTCAATTTAGAGTTTGATTGGAATTCTGTAATGTGGATATAAAAATGACATGCTGTAACAGTTTTTTAAAAGGTCATAATTCATGTCAAACTGTTGTTTATTATTAATATGGAATGGATATGACTGCTGGATTATGCTTTTCTGTAAATACAACTACAGTATATTATTTGTAAAACTGGAAATAGTGCATTGTTTTGCCTAATCTGTATCACTTTTTAGTAATATGCCCAGTTGCCCACTGTAATTCTATGTCACCATATGTGTTTTCCGTCAGTGTAGTGACCAGTTAACTTCAACAGTACGTTTTGAAGTTCAGGTTAGTGGCTGTATTTAGAATCAGATTATGTGCACTGGTGATATCATATAATATGTATACTATTTTCTGCTAAGTACCTTTTATTCACCTGATGATACAGCAGCAGCTGCTGTAGTGTATCATCAGGTGAATAAATAAAAGGTACTTAGCAGAAAATAGTCTACATATCAACAGTGCACATAATTAACCAATGTCATCTGCTATCTCATGTGACAGTCTACATATGTTATCCATTTTAGTGTTTTTTACTGTGGTTTATTCAAATTCCTTTTGACCTTGACCTCGTGTTGTTGCGCATGCGTAGATAGTTATTCAGAATCTGACTGCAGTTTAAAAGATATCAGCTCCAATATCGTAATAAGGACAGGGCTACACTACACAGAGCATATCTAGATGTTCATTATGCAAGAAAGCAAGTAAGTTGATTGTTGTTTTTTACAATTACAATTTTTAGATTTACTTTGATTAACTCTAGTTCTCTCCTTCTGATTTCTCTCTTTTTTTTCTCTGCTGCCAGGTGTTCAGTATTCAGATTTTTGCAAAATGGAAAACACCATATCCAACCTTAGAAATTTCTCAAGATTGGACTTTCCCTCCAAAATTGAAGTATTGTTTTGATTGTTAATATTTGTTAGATGTTTTATCATATAAGTTATTAAAGACCTATTTTAAACATAACAAAATGTTTTTTTCTTTAAAGTTAATTTGCAATACCATATTCTGGTATTGCAATATATGATCAAACTTTAAAAAAATGCTTTATTCTCAAGGTCAACAGATTGCAGTTGAACTGGGGCTTTAGTGCAATGTTTCTTAACCGTGGCCCTCAAGTAGCCTCAACAGACCAGGTTTTCATTATAGATGAACCAGTGCACAATTGAAGTGCTCAGCTTAGCAGCAGTAATACCATGGATGGATTGTTTTCTAACCTGCTATCAACCATCAGCTGATTATTTCACCAATGCAGCACTGGTTCGGCTATAATGAAAGCCTGGTCTTTTGGGGTACTTGAGGACTTCAGTTGAGAAACAATGCTTTAGTTTAAATGCCTAATTTTACATTTTAATTTCAAAGGGACTTGCAGAAAAATTTCATTATCATCATAGAAAGTGGAGAAATTGCTGTCTCTGAGAAGGTAAGACCATGCACTCTTATTTTTTCATTTGTATAAATAGTGACCTTGTTGTCCTTCACTACGGTCTTTACTTTGTAAAATGTCCACCACAGCCTTTGTCTGTGCCTATACCTGTTCACCAGCTGCCACTGGTTCACAACATTTTTATATTTACTGAATAATGAAGGAATCTATAAGCATAATTTGCAGCATTGAAGTAAAAAAGTATGTTTGAAACATATTTTAATGGGCCTGGATTTCTAGATCTCATATTCAGAGCAAGCATTTTTTTTTTATCAGTTTTCCAAGACACCATTTAAAGGGAGATGAAACCCATATGTTTTCTTTCATGATTTAGAAAGAGCATGCAATTTTAAATAACTTTCCAATTTACATCTAATATCTGGTTTTCTTCATTCTTTTGATATCCTTTGTTGAAAATCATATCTAAATATGCTCAGTATCTGATTTTCTTCATTCTTTTGATAACCTTTGTTGAAAATCATATCTAAATATGCTCAGTGGCTACTGAGCATATTTAGATATGATTTTCAACAAAGGATATCTGATTTTCTTCATTCTTTTGATATCCTTTGTTTAAAATCATATCTAAATATGCTCAGTAGGGGGGATTGGGTGGGTTTTAGAGTAGGGGTGTGTGGGTGGTGGGTTTTAATGTTGGGGGGTATTGTATTTTTTTTTAACAGGTAAAAGAGCTGATTACTTTGGGGCAATTCCCCGCAAAAGGCCCTTTTAAGGGCTATTTGTAATTTAGTATAGCGTAGGGAATTTTTTTTATTTTGGGGGGCTTTATTATTTTATTAAGGGGATTAGATTAGGTGTAATTAGGTTTAAAATTTGTAATTTATTTTTTATTTTCTGTAATTTAGTTTATTTAATTTAATTGCAATTAGTTTAATTTAATTTAGGTAATTTATTTAATTATAGTGTAGTTTTAGGTGTATTTGTAACTTAGGTTAGGATTTATTTTACAGGTAAATTTGTATTTATTTTAGCTAGGTAGCTATTAAATAGTTATAACTAGTTAATAACTATTCTACCTAGTTAAAATAAATACAAAGTTGCCTGTAAAATAAAAATAAATCCTAAAATAGCTACAATCTAACTATTAGTTATATTGAAGCTATATTAAGGTTTATTTTATAGGTAGGTATTTAGTTTTAAATAGGAATAATGTAGTTAATAGTGATAGTAATTTTCTTTAGATTTATTTAAATTAGATTTAAGTTAGGGGGGTTAGACTTAGGTTTAGGGGTTAATAAATTTAGAATAGTGGCGGCGACATTGGGGGCAGCATATTAGGGGTTAATAATTGTAGGTAGGTGGCGGCGACGTTGGGGGTGGCAGATTAGGGGTTAATAAATATAATGTAGGTGTCGGTGATGTTAGGGGCATCGGATTAGGGGTTCATAGGTATAATGTAGGTGGCGGCGGTGTCCGGAGAGGCAGATTAGGGGTTAATAGTATAATGCAGGTGGCGACGATGTCGGGGTCGGCTGATTAGGGGTTAATAAGTGTAAGATTAGGGGTGTTTAGACTCGGGTTCATGTTAGAGTGTTAGGTGTAGACATATTTGTTATTTTCCCATAGGAAACAAATGGGGATGCGTTAGGAGCTGATCGCTGCTTTTTTGCAGGTGTTAGGGTTTTTTTTAAGCCAGCTCAGCCCCATTGTTTCCTATGGGGAAATCGTGCACAAGCACGTTTAGCCAGCTCACCGCTGACTTAAGCAACGCTGGTATCGAGGTGAGATGTGGAGCTAAATTTTGCTCAACGCTCACTTTTCTGTGGCTAATGCAGCCATTCAGAAAACTCGTAATTCCAGCGTTATTTTAAGTTAGCGGTGAAAAAAAAAAGGCTTGTTAGCACCGCACGGCTCTACCGACAAAACTCGTGATCTAGCCGTTAAATTGTTATGCTTAAAGGGACACTCTACTCCAGAATTGTTATCTTTTATATAGATAGATAATTCCTTTATTATCCATTCCCTAGATTTGCATAACCAACATGGTTATATTAATATACTTTTTACCTCTGTGATTACCTTGCATCTAAGCCTCTGCAGGCTGCCCCCTTATTTCAGTTCTTTTGACAGGCTTGCATTTTAGCCAATCAGTGCTGATTCACAAATAACTCCATGGGAGTGAGCACAATGTTATATATAAGTCACCCGTACACTAGTGCTGTCTAGCTGTGAATAACTGTCAAAATGCACTGAGTTAAGAGACAGCCTTCAAGGGCTTAGAACTTAGCATATGAGCCTACCTAGGTTTAGCTTTCAACAAAGAATACCTAGAGAACAAAGCAAATTGGAAAGTTGTTTAAAATTGCATGCTGTATCGGAATCATGTAATTTTTTCCTAAACTCTCCCTAAAATGATCTTACAAATTAGACTACTTTTTTTATTGATATTATAAGCCTCTCACCTCTGTCTTCCTGCACTATTTCAAACAAATCTGTATTTGACAGGCAATAACATTTTTTCAGAATGCAATATTACACATACTTCCAGTTTTGAGCATTTCTTTTATTTATAAAATAGTGTCTGAATTAATATATTTCACATTTATTTCAAACTTAAAGGGACATTCCAGCCAAAATTGAAATCCACATGGATGCATTTTAATTTTGAATATAAGCATTTTTGTAATATACATGTATTAGCAAAAATGCTTCTTATGGAATCTATAGCTGTTTCAAAAGTGTATTTAAGTATGCACCGTGCACCAGCATATAAACAAAGCACTTGCTCAGAGAGCCTGAGGTGCTTGTATCATCTAGCAATGACTCAATTTGTTAATTGCTGACATGATACATGCCCCACTGGCACTCTGACCAGCTGCAGTATTTAAAATTCCGGTGCTCTGAGAATTTCTAGCTATGTTTCACGTGCATGTGCAGGGAAAAATGTTAACAATAATACAGTAATAACTTTTACTAGAAGCATTTTTGCATGTAAATTGCAAATATGTTTCTATTCAAATATGTTATTCATCTATGTGAATTTAAGTTTTGACTGGAATATCCCTTTAAAGGGACATTAAACACTAAATACATGCTATATAGAATGATGTATTCAAAGAAAAGATTAGTCCATGACTAACATGTAGATGTATTTTTTAAAGTTTCATTAGTTGTTTAAAAAGTGACAAAATAAGTGTACAGTTTTAGTGCCTATGAAACAATGGGAGCTGCCATGTTGTAACTTGTGTTACCTTCTCTGCTGTGGCCAATTAGGGTCAGTTATAAATAGGTCACTAGAGTGTGCAGCCAATGGTTGTGCTGGATTTAACAGTGTTCTGCACTTCCATTTCTAACAGGAACTGAAAAGCTCACAATTTCAGAATGGAATTACAGGCAAAGAGGACAAAATAAATAATGAAAGTATATTGCAGACTTCTTTTTATATATGTGATTTATCATTTTATATTACTATCTCAAAGTGTGTAATGTCCCTTTAAAGGTATTGACTGATTTTAATTTCTGAATTAATGCTAGGTATTGTGCTGAAATGTGTACAGTGAACTTTTGCCAGAGTTTGAACAGAAATTGTCCAATATCATTATCAGCTGACAATATCCTGTGTTAGTAGGTAAGATGATTTTTTTCCCATCGCAGTCATTGTGATGGATTACAGACCATAATGGTCAGTATTAATATTCTGGAAATGTTTTACTAAGTGTTAGTTCTTGGTTTACAGCACAATATGATGGAAGCTTATCAGTAACATTCACAACAAGACTGAAAAATAATCCTTTTACAGACGTGTAGCATAGTAAGATTCCGAGTTTGATGAACCATTACCGTTCTTAAAACAATATATCACGTTGCATTCTTAGCTTCATTTTCATAATGCTTTATATTTTCAAGGTTCATTGCACTTTGCCAGATTCACTGAAATCCTTCTGCCACAAATAAGGGTAAAAAAAAGGTAAAGGGACGTGAAACCCAACATTTTTTTTCCTGATTCAGATAAAGCATGCAATTTTTAACCACTTTCTTTTTTACTACTATTATTAGATTTTCTTTGTTCTCTTGGAATCTTTTGTTGAAATACAAGGACGTAAGCTTAGGAGCATGCTTGTCTGGAGCACTGTATGGCAATAGTTTTGCACAAAGGTTATCCATTTGCAAGCGCACTAGATGCTATCACTATTTCCTGACATGTAGTGCTCTAGACGCCTACCAAAATATTCCTTCATCTAAGAATATCATGAGAATGAAGCAAATTTGATATTAGAAGTAAATTAGAAACATTTTTGATATTGTATGTTCTGTATTTTTTGGGTTTCATATCCCTGTAAGCTTAAATGATTACTTTCTGTTATAATTTTTAAGCTAAACAACTAACATATTAAAGTTAATAAACATTAATTAAAACCTACTGACCTATATTTTCTCCAAAACAAAGTTTCATAACGTTCTAAAAGTTATATCTTTTATTCGCCGATGATGTCACGTTATCCTGCCCACTATTTTCAGCACTGTGTGTTCAAAATACTTAAACCAATGAAATTGTGTTTAAAGCGCCATTTTGAAACCTAGGTATTGTAAACGGATTGGTACAGAGCAAAGGATACCCACGGAGTGGGTTTGGAAAACAATTAAATTTGCAGACAAGATTTCTGATATACGGTAGAGATATGTTAATGAAATGCTATTGATAAAAAGTGTATTTGGGGTAGTTAGTTAGTAACAGGCATAGAAAATATTTACTTACAGTGGCCATTTAATCTAAAAGAAAAAAAAAAAGAAAAATGTAATATATAACATAATTTATATTTTCATGTATAATGTATTTAAAAGTGTCAGGTGTAATAAATGTATAACATATGTATTTTACTTCAGAAAACTAAGAATAACTGAGCCTTGATTAAACCAGTGCCCAAGAGATAATATCAAGCCGCCCAGCATGCTGAAACCTCAGGTTTGTACACATATATTAAAGCTACAATCCCACATGAAGATGCAGATAAGACAGGAAAAGTCTGATAACAACAGCTGTTATCCTTCCTGGAAAAAAGGAAGATGGGTAAGGTCTGAGAACAATGGATGCTATCTTTCCTGGAGGAAAGTAAAACAATCTCATAAAACCTCAAAAGGACTCAAATAACTTCTGACCTGGAAATGGTTCCAGAGGTCAGATGAAGAGTGGTTCTTTAAAAAGCAGAAATTTTAAAACTTAGGAGCCATTCCATTTTAGGCTCAGCACCATGGATAGAGCTTGCTTATTGGTGGCTGACATTTAACCACCAATAAGCAAGCATGACCCAGGTTCTGAACCACAATTGACTGGATCCTAAGCTTTACATTCCTGCTTTTTTAAATAAAGATAGCAAGAGAACAAAGAAAAATGTATAATAGGAGTACATTAGAAAGTTGCTTAAAATTGCATGTTCTATCTGAATCATTAAAGAAAAAATTTGGGTTTAGTATCCCTTTAAGAAAAGCCTAGCTGTAAGAAATACTAAACCGTTTTCCTGGCCGGGCCCGCATCCTTACCAGCGTCAGGTGGAGTTCCGTTGTTACAGAATTTAACAAGCTGGAATCAATGGATGAGAGGCCCAACTCACCTTAAACCTTTAAGTAAAAGTTAAAAAAAAAAGAGAAGAAACAGGGACTTTATATCACCACCCTTTATTTAAATTGCTAATGAGAAATTATTCTCAAAAAAGTTGCACTGATATTTTAATCACTGTATAGCAAATATATACAATAATTAAACATTTGTGAAGAAAGTCAATCCTTAATAACATGAGATATCGGTCCGTTAGTATTACAGCTATAGATTACGCATTCTGCAATCCGCTTCAATGCAAAGTCCTGGAGGATAAAAACGAATCCAGTGCTTCCGTTCATCAGCAGTAAATGTTGTTCCCAATAGTCTCCAGAATTTGTTCAGGGTTAAGTAAATGACGCCACTTGAGTTAATCCAGCCAAACCTGGTTGATCACAGGTCTCTGACTGACTCCTCCCGGAGAGCGGGATCTCAAGCACAGTCAGTAGATGGGTACCTATGTCAATCCAAACTGCGGAAAACTGGAGTGTATCCAGCGCATAACTCCAGTAATGCTGAGACTATAAATTATAGAGATCACCTGTGATATATGCTGTATGGTATCTGTTTAGGATGTTGTGCACAAAGGCCAACGATCATTTCAGCTTATTACAAGCTTACTCATAGCTAATGTATAGCTGACATTCTTTGACGGGTATATAGGTCTTCTTGTGCGTCCCCCTCCCTAAAATTTTGCCAGTGAATATTAGTTCCACTTCACCACAAACCTTTACTGTGACATTGCATATACTAGAATGTAACTGTAAATTAAAAATTCTAAATACCAAAGGAAATCATACATTTGTAAAAGTTTAGTCTGGCTATTTAGATGATGACAAACTCGCATAGGTGACTTAAAGGGACACTAAACACAATTTTTTTCCTATTATCAAATTTTCTTCGTTCTCTTGCTATCTTTATTTAAAAATCAGGAATGTAAAGCTTAAGAACCGGACCATTTTTGGTTGAGAACCTGGGTTATGCTTGCTTATTGGTTTGCTAAATGTAGTCACCAATAAGTAAGCGCTATCCAGGGTGCAGAACCTAAAATGCTCTGGCTCCTAAGCTTTAAATTCCTGCTTTTTAAATAAAGATAGCAAGAGAACCAAAGAAAATAGATAGAAGGAGTAAATTAGAAAGTTGCTTAAAATGGCATGCTCCATCTGAATCATGAAAGAAAAAAAAATTGGGTTTAGTATCCCTTTAACCCCTTAATGACCACAGCACTTTTCCATTTTCTGTCCGTTTGGGACCAAGGCTATTTTTACATTTTTGAGGTGTTTGTGTTTAGCTGTAATTTTCCTCTTACTCATTTACTGTACCCACACATATTATATATCGTTTTTCTTGCCATTAAATGGACTTTCTAAAGATACCATTATTTTCATCATATCTTATAATCCTATATTATAAAAGACAAGAGTTTGTCTGAAGCCGTCATGCACAGTTCAGACAAACTCTTGCCGCTGATCGCACGCGCACCCTCGCGCGCAGATGACCCCCCTTGCAGAAGCACCCTCGCACTCACTTAGCCGCACGCGCACGCGCACGCGAACCCTAGCCGCCTATCACACCCTCGCACTCACTTAGCCGCACGCGCACCCACCCGACAGCAGCGCGAAACAGTTAGAGGAACGCTGCGGGGCAGCAGGATGTAAGGTGTGAAGGCAGTAGGCTGAAAGGTTGGCGCAGTGAGAGATGCACTGTTGGAGGTCAGCAGACTGAGTGGCTGGGGCAGTAAGGGGAGCACTAAGGGGGACAGTTAGAGGAACGCTGCGGGGCAGCAGGATGTAAGGTGTGAAGGCAGTAGGCTGAAAGGTTGGCGCAGTGAGAGCTGCACTGTTGGAGGTCAGCAGACTGAGTGGCTGGGGCAGTAAGGGGAGCACTAGGGGCAACAGGCAGAGAGGATGGGGTAGAAAGTGGTACACAGACAGTAGGTAAAGAGGTTGGGGCAAAAAGGGGGGCAGCATTATAAGAGGCTGGGAGTCAGTACTGCATGCCCAGAGGTGAGAGAGAGAGAGAGATAGAGAGAGACAGAGGGGAGAGAGAGGGAGAGAGGGAGAGAGAGAGGGAGAGAGAGAGGGAGAGAGAGAGGGAGAGGATAGAAAGGGAGAGGGGAGAGAGGGAGAGAGAGAGGGAGAGAGAGAGAGGGAGAGAGAGAGGGAGAGAGAGAGGGAGAGAGAGAGGGAGAGAGAGAGGGAGAGAGAGAGAGAGGGAGAGAGAGAGAGAGAGAGAGAGAGAGAGGGAGAGAGAGAGGGAGAGAGAGAGGGAGGGAGAGAGAGGGAGAGAGAGGGAGAGAGAGAGGGAGAGAGAGAGAGAGGGAGAGAGAGAGGGAGAGAGAGAGGGAGAGAGAGAGAGAGGGAGAGAGAGAGGGAGGGAGAGAGAGGGAGAGGGAGAGGGAGAGGGAGAGAGAGAGAGGGGGAGAGGGAGAGGGAGAGAGAGGGGGAGAGGGGGAGAGAGGGGGACAGAGAGAGAGAGAGAGGGGGAGAGAGGGGGAGGGAGAGGGGGAGAGAGGGGGAGAGAGAGGGGGAGAGAGGGGGAGAGAGAGAGGGGGACAGAGAGGGGGAGAGAGAGGGGGAGAGAGACAGACAGAGAGAGAGAGAGACAGAGAGAGAGAGAGAGAGAGAATTTAAATTAAATATAACACAACACGGCCCGTGTGAACGGGCTTTAGGACTAGTTTACTATAAAAAAAATTATAAAATATGAGGAAAAAATGGAAAAAAACACACTTTTTCTAACTTTGACCCCCAAAATCTGTTACACATCTACAACCACCAAAAAACACCCATGCTAAATAGTTTCTAAATTTTGTCCTGAGTTTAGAAATACCCAATGTTTACATGTTCTTTGCTTTTTTTGTAAACTATAGGGCCATAAATACAAGTAGCACTTTGCTATTTCCAAACCATTTCTTTTCAAAATTAGCGCTAGTTACATTAGAGCACTGATATCTTTCAGGAATCTCGAAATATCCATTGACATGTATATCTTTTTTTTTAGTAGACAACCCAAAGTATTGATCTAGGCCCATTTTGGTATATTTCATGCCACCATTTCACCGCCAAATGCAATCAAATACAAAAATTCGTTCACTTTTCACAAATTTTTTCACAAACTTTTGGTTTCTCACTGAAATTATTTACAAACAGCTTGTGCAATTATGGCATAAATGGTTGTAAATTCTTCTCTGGGATCCCCTTTGTTCAGAAATAGCAGACATATATGACTTTGGTGTTGCTTTTTGGTAATTAGAAGGCCGCTAAATGCCACTGCGCACCACACGTGTATTATGCCCAGCAGTGAAGGGGTTAATTAGGGAGCATGTAGGGAGCTTTTTGGGGTAGTTTTAGCTTTAGTGTAGTGTAGTAGACAACCCAAAGTATTGATCTAGGCCAATTTTGGTATATTTCATGCCACCATTTCACCGCCAAATGTGATCAAATTAAAAAAACGTTAATTTTTTCTCAATTTTAGGTTTCTCACTGAAATTATTTACAAACAGCTTCTGCAATTATGGCACAAATGGTTGTAAATGCTTCTCTGGGATCCCCTTTGTTCAGAAATAACAGACATATATGGCTTTGGCATTGCTTTTTGGTAATTAGAAGGCCTCTAAATGCCGCTGCGCATCACACGTGTATTATGGCTAGCAGTGAAGGGGTTAATTATGTAGCTTGTAGGGAGCTTGCAGGGTTAATTTTAGCTTTAGTGTAGAGCTCAGCCTCCCACCTGAAACATCAGACCCCCTGATCCCTCCCAAACAGCTCTCTTCCCTCCCCCACCCCACAATTGTCCCCGCCATCTTAAGTACTGGCAGAAACTCTGCCAGTACTAAAATAAAAGGTATTTGGCCCTTTTTAAAAAAAAAAAGAAGCATATTTACATATGCTGATGTGTAGGATCCCCCCTTAGACCCCAACCTCACTGATCCCCCACCAAACTGCTCTCTAACCCTTCCCCTCTGCAATAATGGGTGCCATCTTGGGTACTGGCAGCTGTCTGGCAGTACCCAGTTTTGTAACAAAATGTGCCTTTTTTTTAAAAAAAATTCCCTTTTCTGTAGTGTAGCTTCCCCCCCCCCCCCCACCGAGACCAACCCCCAACCCCTTCCAGGACCCTTAGATTGCATTTTACTGTATTTGTTTTTGTTTTTAACTTTTCTGTAGTGTAGCGGTTCCCACCCGCTCCCGCCCCGTGCACGCGCCCGCCCACCACCCCCCGTGCACGCGCACGCTCCCGTGCGCGCCCCCGTAGCTCCCGCCCCCGATCCCGCCCCCCTCCACTCCACATAGAGCACCGATGGCCGCCCACCCGCCTCCCACGTAAGCTCCCACCCACCAACGATACCGGCCATCGATGTCCGGTGCAGAGAGGGCTACAGAGTGGCTCTCTCTGCATCGGATGGCCAAGGGGGGTTATTGCAGGATGCCTCCATATCGAGGCATCACTGCAATAACCGGAAAGCAGCTGGAAGCGAGCAGGATCGCTTCCAGCTGCTTTCCAGACCAAGGACGTACGCCACACGTCCTCGGTCATTAACTGTATTTTTTTTGAGGACGTGTGGCGTACGTCCTTGGTCGTTAAGGGGTTAAATGCAGATCTCCTGAGAGCAGAGGAATGAAAGGTAATATTGCACTGGTGATCCAGCTAAGAGCAGCAATAGTGTTAGGAAACTCCATCTGAATCATGAAAGAAAAAAAATTGGGTTTAGTATCCCTTTAAATGCAGATCTCCTGAGAGCAGAGGAATGAAAGGTAATATTGCACTGATGATCCAGCTAAGAGCAGCAATAGTGTTAGGAAACTAGTTAAATACAAAGCAAACTGCAAGTCCCTATGCTCAGGTAGAGAATAAGGAAATTCAGACAGTCCAGGTCAAAGCCTCACAGGGAAAAAAACAAAAACAAATGCAAAGTGCAAAAACAAGCTAAAGTCAAATACCGTTGAAGTCAGTCCAAACCAAGGGATAAATACAAAAGTCAGGGTAAGCCAAATAAAACCAGTATGTCCAAACAACAAACTGATAAATGATTGTCCTAACAGTACAGGTGTCTTCATAACCGACTTTTAAAATAGGATCACACAATTGTTGAGTATAAAAGGAATCTATTGCAATCCGATTCCATCCTCACTGCTAAACCATCTAAATCTAATTTGTATGTTGGTACAATGGGAGAACTGGGCATGATTGTTCATTGATTATATTGTCACTTTTAATATTTTACAAGTATTGTTTTTCACAATATTTACACTTATTGATTTTAAAAGCATTATTTCCAGTTTGGTGACATCTAAAATCAAGAAGAAGACTACAGGTTTCTATTACATGGACTTATAATATCTTCTTGCACCTAAAACATACTGTCATAAGCATGTCCCATATAAAAACCTGGTCACGAAGGCACAATCTCAATTGAACATCTTCTGTGTAGATACCATGTTGAGAGGGAGCTGGTTTATGCTTTACAATTTCAGTATAAGAAGATAAGTCCATGTAATAGAAACCTGTAGTCTTCTTGTTTTCAGATCATGCCAAACCGGAAAGGGTGCTTTTACAATCAATACATGTAAATATTGTAAAACAAAAAACCTATAAAATATTAAAAGTGCCAATTTTGTCATTGGGCAATAATGCCAAAATACAAATAACATTCAGATGGTTTAGCATTAATGTGGATGGAATCGAATTACAATAAGTTAATCTCACACATGTAAATGATCATTTCCCCTACACAGTGAACAAAGGGGTTAATTGAAAAGCCCTTTACTATAACCTTAAAAAGGTGTGAATGGGCTATTATATCAATCAGTTTTGGTTACTTACCAGTTTCTATCCTGATAACAGGAACTTAGCACAAGAAAAGGCCTGTTTAAGAACTTTTCTGTTGAAATGGCATTTGCTGCTGCAGGCTTTTAATGCATGGATCCATTTTGCATTGTGATCACTTGGAAAGCAAGTTGACCAAATGTGACAGAAACAAAAAACATTTTTTTTATTGAAAATATGTATTTTTTTATCCTAAAAATAAGTTGTAAAGTAGCTCTAAGATAAAGTGAAAATGAGACTCAAGATGAAAACCCTTGCCTATATATTACCTTTTGAACCTGAGACATTTTTTTCCAGAATAAGTGCACATCAATGAGTTTTGTTTCTTTAAATCTTTATTACATTGTGGCTGCCAGCAGGTGTTCAAAACAAAATTGAGACGTTAAGTTATCTTATCTGTATGAATCAGTTATTTATAAAAAAATGTATCATAGCATAGAAATGATTTGTACAGTTAAAAATTTACTTTGCTGATTAATTTGCAGAACATAAAACAATACATTCTTTCATCTATATTGTGCTGACACCTGTGAATATAACATTTATCAGGACAAATACAGAAAGTAATTGTTGCAGATTGAAACAGAATAAAAACAATGAATAGAAAACAATATAAGACTTTATTATTATTATCATTATTATTTATTTGTATAGCATTGTAAAATTCCATAGTGCTGATTTGACTAATAGGCCTCTAGTTATCAAGCTCCGTAAGGAGCTTGATGGCCCCTGTTTCTAGCGAGTCTTCAGACTTGCCAGAAACAGCAGTTATGAAGCAGCAGTCACAACGACCTCTGCTCCATAACCTGTCCGCCTGCTCTGAGCAGGCGGACAGACATCGCCGGAAATCAACCTGATCGAGTACGATCAGGTTGATTGACACCCCCTGCTGGCGGCCTATTGGCCGCAAGTCTGCAGGGGGCAGTGTTGCACCAGCAGCTCTTGTGAGCTGCTGGTGCAATGCTGAATACGGCGAGTGTATTGCTCGCCGTATTCAGCGAGGTCTGTCGGACCTGATCAGCACTGTCGGATCAGGTCCGACAGACCTTGATAACTTGGGGCCATAGCATCATTAATAACAGTCTAGTACCTGATACTCTCCAAAACTCCAAGACTACTTAAAGGGACATTAAGCCCAACATTTTTCTTTCATAATTCAGACAGATAATACAATTTTAAACAACATTCCAATTTACTTATATTATCTAATTTGCTTCATTCTTTATATATCCTTTGTTAAAGAAATAGCAATGCACACGGGCGAGCCAATCACAGGAGTCATCTATGTGCAGCCACCAATCAGAAGCTATTGAGCCTATCTAGATATGCTTTTCAGGAAAGAATATCAAGAGAATGAATCAAATTATATAATATAAGTAAATTAGAATGTTGTTTAAAATGGTATTCTCTATCTGAATCATGAAAGAAAAAATTTGGGTTTAATGTCCCTTTAATCTCACCCACCTCTCTAATAAGCTAGTCTTATCTTTGCTTACTAAAAGGAAGGTGCGGAATTGAGGTGCTCCAGATTCATCTTTGAGAGGGGTTTAACCATTTGAGGCCCATTTTCCCACCAGAGAGCGCTACTGAAAGATAGAGGGGAGATTGGAGCATGGGGAAGTGACACAGTTACTCCCAGTGCAGAGTCAGTCACAAGCCTGCCACAGGTGTTGTGGGGACTGGTCCCTTAGCCTCCTCCTGTTGGGTGATTGAGGTACTCCATACAGAACACTGGATTGGCTCTCTACTAAGTCATATCTGCACTGGGTAAGCACAGTAGAGGTGGGTGCAGTTCAGGTAAGCACATTCTCACACTTTGCATGCACTTATCCTACCAGCTATTAGATGGGTACAGTTTTTACACAGTACATCATAGCCAGGGGACACATTTATTAGACAGTTTACACCACTTCAAATACTTTAGCCCAGGACTGATCAATAGGGTTGCCAGCTGTCCTTCAAAGAAATACTGGACAGCCAGCAGATAACATTCGGGGGGGGGGGGCATGGTAAGTGCTTTCATGGCAGAAAAAAAAGCCACACACATTGGCCTATATTATGAGTGTAGCACAATATTGTGCTTACGGGAGCCCGATATTTGTGCTCCACTCAGTAATACTAGCGCACGTAAATGTGCCCACGAGAGCATGCTTCCATAGGCACCAATGGGAGCCTTGTTTTAATGCCTACAGCCATAGCAAACCACCTAGTTCAGCGCAGGGGGCATATTACGCAGTGTTGGGTTGCAATAAATAAATATATATGTATATGAATATATATTTTATATTTCTTTCCTAAGATATGGTCCACTAAATCATCAATTACTAGTGGGAATATCACTCCTGGCCAGCAGGAGGAGGCAAAGAGCACCACAGCAAAGCTGCTATATATGTCACTTCCCTTACACATAACCTCCAGTCATTCTCTTTGCCTGTGGTGCAAGGAGGTGAAGTTTTGGTGTCTGGTCTACAATCAAGATTTTTTTCTTATTTTAAAGCAGAGTAGGATTGCTCTGATCTTTCTAAAGGGTCTAGCCTTAGACCATATCAGTCTCTTCAGTAGGGCAATGGTGGCTTTTAAGCAATTGGGAAGTTGTGGTGTACAATCCTCACTGCGTTTTCCCAAAACATTTTGCTACCCTATTTAGATAGCCTGAGTAAGTTTATTCAGTCTTTCTGTATTTCCACAATCCATGTGAGGGATGGCATCCTCTAAAACCAGATGAGCTGTCCTGCTGCCGGACAGATAAATATTGAGGTAAGTGCCAGTTTTATTTTTCTATGTAGCAAGGAAATATTTGGCACTTATTCAGCTGAAATGCTATAAGGGGGTGTTTTTTTTTATTATTCCTGTCAGGGTGCAAGTTTTTATGGCAGTTTTTGCAGGCACTGTTATTGTGAGGAGTTATTTATTTTATTGATGGCTCAGTGAGGATCCGTTTTTAGTAACAGATTATGTCCCTTTTTGGGGGTTATTGTTTGTTTTTAAGCCTGTTTTTCAAGAAAGTTGTTTTAAATTAAAAAAAATGGCTTTTTTGTCAGCTGTGGGACCGCCCCTTTTAGGGAGGTTCTGATTCTGTGATGTCAGAGTTTTTTTTGGCACTTCTTTTCACTTCCTGTAGAGTGAGGTGCCCATATTTCAGATGGCTCTGCTGTTTAGAAGACTTCTTGCTGTTTTTGATTCTCTGGAAATCCGGATTGTAAAGGGGATTGTTTTTTTCCTCAGTTTGCTGCGGGTTGCATGACAGGTAAGGAACCTCAGTAATTCTGCTGAGGTGTAGAGTGTTGCCTGGGGTATGTTTTCTTGATTTGGTAAATTTAAAGGGAACATTTATTTAAGAACGTTTTTTTGGTTATTTATTATATCCTTTGTTAAAATATATAAAAAAAATAAAAAAATAATTTTTTTATTTGCTTCTTTTTGTATTATGGATCGGGAGGCTGTGCAGGATGTTACCTGTAGCTTATGTTTTGATGCCCAAGTGGAACCCCCAGTACCTTTTAGTTCATGCATTGAAAGAACTTTAGCCTATAGAAATAGACTTTTTGACCCTGAGCCATCATTAGCTAAGGCGGATGCTGTTCAGGAGCTTCCTGTTTTAGATGTGCCGCAACTTTCTCCTCAGGCGTCCCAATCCTATTCATCTGCACATGCAGTGCCCTGCGTTTCCTCTCATGCTCCGTCTGAAGTTATTTTGCAAGATATTGCTGCCCAGGTATCTTCTGTGGTATCTGAGGCACTTTCTGCTTTTCCCATGCTGCAGGGAAAACGCAAAATGAAATTTAAAGAAAAAGTAAGTAAGGTTTCTGATCCTGAAGTGGCTAATCAAAGTATTTCCTCTCAAAAGTCTGAGGATGAAGATTCTTCAGGTGCATCTGAGGGTGAAATTTTGGATTCAAGCAGTATAATTCCTTCTACTGATACTGACGTTGTGTGGAAGGCTTGCTCAACTAAGAATTGGTTTAAACATTTATTTCTTCTGTACCTCGGATTTCGCAAATGCTATTAAATGTACAGATTGGTTTGAACTTTGTCTCCAAGGATGTTGCTGGTAAGGTACTGCCACAGCTTTCTCCTTTTATGTCCCAAGCCTATATGGCGTCACATGCAGTACCCTGTGGTTCCTCTCAATCTCCTGGAGGAGTGTATTACAGAAGTTGCAAGCTAAGGTATGTTCTGCGGTATCTGTGGCTTGGTCTGTTTTCCTTTTATTCAGGGAAAAGGCAAGAGGACATTTTAAGTCTCAGATAAGAGGATTTCTGCTCCACATGCTGCTACGCAGGTTTGTCTTCTTCCAAGTTAGTGAGGAGGATTTGCCGGTAGTTTCTGAGGCTGAAATCTCATATCTGGATTATATAATTCCTTCATCTGTTACTGAAGTGGTATCCTTCAGTTGTTTGCTTCAAGGCCTCTTATATTGTCAGGAGGTCATGGCTGACTGGATGACACCGCTCCCTATCGTTGTCTTTCCTTTGGAGTTTTGTGAACTTTATCAGTTCTATATTTTTCTTTCCTTACTGGAAGGGTTCTAGACATGCTGTGAGATGTTCACAGGATTGTTATAGAGAATCTGGGGATATTTCTCCCTGTCTCACGTCCTTTTTAGGATTTCCTGTCGCTATCTCTCTTGAAATGCATGGTGTCTTTAGTAGAAGGGCACTTTCTACTTTTAATCAGAGAACTTAGATCTCTGCAGAGATAATCTAGTTTTCTTTCTGACATAGGTAAGAAGCTGGAGGTTTAATTGTTCATTTAGAGCAATATCTTGTCTTATTAGACTTGCTGTACTAGCCACTGGGCATTGTGGCCGAAATCTATGGTCAGCTGAGAAGCCTACCTATGGTTTAGTGGTACAGCCTAGGCTTTATAGTTCTGCAGTTGCAGATTCGATTATTTCTGTTTCCTCCAAATACACACTTCAAGTGTCTCCTTTTAAGGATGAGACTTTGTTTGGGTCATGCCTTTTCTAGTCCAATCTAAGTTTTCCTCCCAGGGGCAGAGTTCTCTTTCTAGAGTATCTGCAATCCAAGTAGGATGAGAGGCATTCCTCTAACTGGATTCAGGGTCTTCATCTCTGAGAGTAACAGTTCCAGTCCCAGTTTGGGAACGGGATATAGGTATTTACCTCATATATTTCAGATTCTGTCCTTCAAAGTAGTATCCTTTCTCCTTTGGTTCTAGTGGGCCTGTTCATAACAAACTTAAACCTGAGAGATTTATTGTTTCCTTAATCGGAATCTTCTCTAGTTTTCATAGTTTGCGCCATCCCAGTCAGACTTTTATGTCTTGGGATATTGCAAGTGTGTTTTTCTGGACAATATATATTTCATTGATCAGCCTGACTTCGAGCTAACTCTTTTAAGAGATCTTGTCCAATCTTCTTTTCCGGGGATGGGAAATGAATCTGGAGAAGAGTTCCCTTGTTCTATCCACAAGGGTAATTTATTTAGGACTACCGCCACAATACCCTGAATGCACCCGATTTTGTTTGATCTCAGAAGTTATGCAGGGTCAGGTTTGGTCAGTACCTGGATGAGAGATCGCCTGGAAACACCAGGTGCGGTATGCTTGGACCTTTATTTGATTCTTTATCTAGGAGATGCCTTTTCAGAGGTAAGAAAATCAATGATTTATTCCTTTTCCTCACGCTGCAGTCTTCTGTCTGGCCAACAGTAAGTTCTAGAGGCCGGTGGATAGCTTAACCATCTTGCAACCAGGAGGTTGGGAGTTTGGATTTAGCTGCAGTTGATATTTCTTCACTTTTCTGTGACCCATTTTATGGAGAGAATTGGTCTGATGATATTCCATGAATATCATTCCTTTTGCTATTTCCATGACATAGAGAACTTCCGGATCTGTCTTAAAGGATAGATTTAGATCAGATGACAAGAGACTTTCTTCCGTAGTATTTATTGAGGAGTATCTATCTCCGGGCGCGTGCTTCTGGAGATACTCCTGGGTGATGTGAACTTGGATGCCAACCTGCTGGGCTGGTAAGCTGTCTGGGTCTTTAAGGATTATGGACTCAGAAGCATCTGCTCTCCTCTTTAAACATCTTGGAGTTGAAAGCAATTTGCAATGCTCTGATGACTTGACCTCAGTCTAGCTTGGTTCCAGTCGGACAATATCACCTCTAGGGTTTATATCAACCATTAGGGAGGAACTAGGGGTGACTTGGATTGTTCAGTGGGAGGAAGCTCACATTTGCTGTCGTCTTTCCAGGGGTGGACAATTGGGAGTCGGACTTCTAAACAGACTGATAATTCATCCCGGGGAGTGAGCATTTCTGGCCGGAAGTGTTCTCAAGGTAGACTCTCACATGGGGGGTTTCAGGAGTTGGCTTTTGTGGGCGTTTCAACAGAACAGCAAGTTTCAAAGGTACGGTTTATGGTCATGTGATCCACAGACAGTCCTGATAGATGTTTTTCTTTTATTTCAGTCTTGCATACCTTTTTCCTCTGTTTGTTCTCTTTCCACGAGTCTTACTCGTATTTTCAGATGAGAGCGTCAGTGATTTTATTAGCCCCTGTGTGGCCTTGCAGGATCTGGTATGTAGACCTAGTGGAAATGTCATCTCTCCACCTTGGAGACAACCTCTGAGGAAGGACTTCTGATTCTTGTTCTTTTCCTTCATCTAAATCTCTGAAGCTGACTGCTTGAAGATTGGATGCTTAGTTTTGTCTAATCGGGGGGGGGGGGGGGGTTCTGATGTTTTTATCCTTTCTCCAGGGTGGTCTGCAGAAGGGTTTGTAAGTCAGTACCCTGAAGGGTCAGTTTTCTGCATTGTCTTTTTTGCAACATAAGCATCTGGTGAACGTGCCAGATGTGCAATCTTTTTGTCAGGCACTGGTCTACATCAGGCCTGTGTTTAAAGGGACAGTCTAGGCCAAAATAAACTTTCATGATTCAGATAGAGCATGTAATTTTAAACAATTTTCCAATTTACTTTTATCACCAATTTTGCTTTGTTCTCTTGGTATTCTTAGTTGAAAGCTTAACCTAGGAGGTTCATATGCTAATTTCTTAGACCTTGAAGCCCACCTCTTTCAGATTGCATTTTAACAGTTTTCACCACTAGAGGGTGTTAGTTCACATATTTCATATAGATAACACTGTGCTCGTGCACGTGAAGTAATCTGGGAGTAGGCACTGATTGGCTAGACTGAAAGTCTGTTAAAAGAACTGAAAAAAGGGGCAGTTTGCAGAGGCTTAGATACAAGATAATCACAGAGGTTAAAAGTATATTATTATAACTGTGTTGGTTATGCAAAACTGGGAAATGGGTAATAAAGGGATTATCTATCTTTTAAAACAATAAAAATTCTGGTGTAGACTGTCCCTTTAAGTCGGTTGTTCCCGCTTAGGGTTTTGCCCTTGTTCTTAAAGTTTTGCCGTAGGCTCTGTTTGAGCCTTTACTTTCCATAGATATTAAGTTGTTATTTTGGAAGGTTTTGTTTCTCATTGCTACCTTTTCTGCTTGGAAAGTCTCAGAGCTTTCAGTTTTGCAGTGTGATTTGCCTTATCTTATCTTTCATGCAGTTAAGGCGGTTATTTGTACTAGTTAGGTTTTCTTCCTAAATGGTATCGGATAGATATATTAACAGAAAATTGTTGTTCCTTCTCTGTGTCCTTATCTTTCTTCTCATAAGGAACATTTGTTGCACAACTTTGATGTTGTGCGTGCTTTTATTTTCTATCTACAGGTGACTAAGGATTGTCTGGGAAACATAAAGGTCAGAGAGCTTCAGCTACTTCTCTTTCTCTTTGGTTGAGTAGTATAATGCGTTTGGTTTATGATACTGCTGGACAGCAGCCTCCTGAGAGAATTTCAGCTCATTTCACTAGGGCTGTCCCTTCTTCTTGGACTTTAAAGAAGGAAGTTTCTGTAGAACAGATTTGCAAGACTGCAACTTGGTCCACTCTGCATACTTTTTCCAAATTTTATATTTTTGTCTCAGCTGAGACTTCTTTTGGGAGAAAGGTTCATGCAGTGGTGCCTTCTGTTTAGGTTACCTGTCTTGTCCCTCCATAATTATCTGTGTCCTCTTGCTTGGGTATTGGTTCCCACTAGTAATTGATGATTCTGTGGACTCACCATATCTTAGGAAAGAAAATATAATTTATGCTTACCTGATACATTTCTTTCTTTCCAGATATGGTGAGTCCACGGCCCACCCTTTTTTTTAAGACAGTTATTTTTAACTAAAACCTCAGGAACCTCTACACCTTTTTGTTATCTTCTTTTTCCATTTTACCTTCGGCTGAATGACTGGAGGTTATGGGTAAGGGAAGTGACATATATAGCAGCTTTGCTGTGGTGCTCTTTGCCTCCTCCTGCTGGCCAGGAGTGATATTCCCACTAGAAATTGATGATTCCCTGGACTCACCATATCCGGAAATAAATAAATTTATCAGGTAAGCATAAATTATGTTTTATGTGTTTATATGTGTATATTCACATATTAACACATACATATATATGTATATAAGCAAATACATATATATTTAAAGTGAAAACATATGCTTCCATAGGCACTAATTGAAGCCTTGTGTTAATGCGGACAGCCACGGCAAAACCACCTAGCGCAGCACAGGGTGCATATTGCGCAGCATTAGGTAGCAATAAATATATATGTATATGAATATATACATATATATGTATGTGTTTATTTGTGTATAATCACATATTAACACATAAATATATACTGTATGTATATAAGCATATACATAAATATTAATAGTGAAAACACAGTCCCCTATTCACCTCTATGTAAAGACATTTATAAATGCTCATATTTATATATTATTATGAAGTACTGTCCACTTTATTTTGGGGCAATTGGGGCAACTTTTTATCTTTAACCAGTGGTCTGACCTCTGATTAACTGTACTTGCAAAGTGAAACCGCAAGCTCATGGTAGCATTAACCAGCCACTTGTAATGGCTGGTTATTTAACATGCGCCTGTAAATGGACAACTTTGCCCCTTTACAGGCACACATTAAGATAGCTCCTCACTTGTAATCTAGCCCATTATTAGGTTTCCTTTTATTATATATATATATATATATATATATATATATATATATATATATATATATATATATATATATATATATATATATATATATATTTATATTTATTAACACTTATTAAGGTCATTTACAGGCTACAATAATAAACAGGTAGGAGGCACACTGTTAGTGTTGTATTGACAACTTGGTGTCAAAGGTCATAATTCCTGAGGGCAGGATGTGTGTATACATATACACAGAAATATATTCTGTGCGTGTAAGTGTGTATATACAGTATCTCACAAAAGTGAGTACACCCCTCACATTTTTGTAAATATTTTATAATATCTTTTCATGTGACAACACTGAAGAAATGACACTTTGCTACAATGTAAAGTAGTGAGTGTACAGCCTCTATAACAGTGTACATTTGCTGTCCCCTCAAAATAACTCAACACACAGCCATTAATGTCTAAACTGTTGGCAACAAAAGTGAGTACACCCCTAAGTGGAAATGTCCAAATTGGCCCAAAGTGCCTATTTTGTATGGCCACCATTATTTTACAGCACTGCCTTAACCCTCTTGGGCATGGTGTTCACCAGAGCTTCACAGGTTGCCATTGGAGTCCTCTTCCACTCCTCCATGATGACATCACAGAGCTGGTGGATTTTAGAGACCTTGTGCTCCCCCACCTTCCATTTGAGGATGCCCCACAGATGCTCAATAGGGTTTAGGTCTGGAGACATGCTTGGCCAGACCATCACCTTTACCCTAAGCTTCTTTAGCAAGGCAGTGGACGTCTTGGTGGTGTGTTTGGGGTCATTATCATGTGGGCATACTGCCCTGCAGCCCAGTCTCTGAAGGGAGGGGATCATGCTCTGCTCACAGTACATGTTGGCATTCATGGTTCCCTCAATGAACTGTAGTTCCCCAGTGCCGGCAGCACTCATGCAGGCCCAGACCCTGACGCTCCCACCACCATGCTTGACTGTAGGCAAGACACACTTGTCTTTGTACTCCTCACCTGGTTGCCGCCACACACGCTTGACACCATCTGATCCAAATAAGTTTATCTTGGTCTCATCGGACCACAGGACATGTTTCCAGTAATCCATGCCCTTAGTCTGCTTGTCTTCAGCAAACCTCTGCAGCAATGCCGGCAGCACTCACATGTCTATTTCCCAAAGACAACCTCTGGATATGGCGCTGAGCACGTGCACCAACTTCTTTGGTCGACCATGGTGAGGTCTGTTCTGAATGGAGAAAGGCCTGTTAAACCTCTGTATGGTCTTGCCCACCGTGCTGCAGCTTAGTTTCAGAATCTTGGCAATCTTCTTATAACCTAGGCCATCTTTATGTAGAGCAACAATTCTTTTTTTTAGATCCTCTGAGAGTTCTTTGCCATGAGGTGCCATGTTGAACTTCCAGTGATCAGTATGAGAGAGTGTGAGAGCGATAACACCAAATTTAACACACCTGCTCCCCATTCACACCTTAGACCTTGTAACACTAACGAGTCACATGACACCGGGGAGGGAAAATGGCTAATTGTGCCCATTTTGGACATTTCCACTTAGGGGTGTACTCACTTTTGTTGCCAACGGTTTAGACATTAATGGCTGTGTGTTGAGTTATTTTGAGGGGACAGCAAATGTACACTTTTATACAGGCGGTACACTCACTACTTTACATTGTAGCAAAGTGCCATTTCTTCAGAGTTGTCACATGAAAAGATATAATAAAATATTTACAAAAATATGAGGGGTGTACTCACTTTTGTGAGATACTGTGTGTATATATATATATATATATATATATATATATCTATATATATATATATATATATATATATATATATATATATATATATATATATATATATATATATATATATATATATATGTGTGTGTGTGTGTGTGTGTAAATGTATAATTTACATACAGCTGCATAATATATACAGGGAGTGCAGAATTATTAGGCAAGTTGTATTTTTGAGGATTAATTTTATTATTGAACAACAACCATGTTCTCAATGAACCCAAAAAACTCATTAATATCAAAGCTGAATAGTTTTGGAAGTAGTTTTTAGTTTGTTTTTAGTTATAGCTATTTTAGGGGGCTATCTGTGTGTGCAGGTGACTATTACTGTGCATAATTATTAGGCAACTTAACAAAAAACAAATATATACCCATTTCAATTATTTATTATTACCAGTGAAACCAATATAACATCTCAACATTCACAAATATACATTTCTGACATTCAAAAACAAAACAAAACAAAAACAAATCAGTGACCAATATAGCCACCTTTCTTTGCAAGGACACTCAAAAGCCTGCCATCCATGGATTCTGTCAGTGTTTTGATCTGTTCACCATCAACATTGCGTGCAGCAGCAACCACAGCCTCCCAGACACTGTTCAGAGAGGTGTACTGTTTTCCCTCCTTGTAAATCTCACATTTGATGATGGACCACAGGTTCTCAATGGGGTTCAAATCAGGTGAACAAGGAGGCCATGTCATTAGATTTTCTTCTTTTATACCCTTTCTTGCCAGCCACACTGTGGAGTACTTGGACGCGTGTGATGGAGCATTGTCCTGCATGAAAATCATGTTTTTCTTGAAGGATGCAGACTTCTTCCTGTACCACTGCTTGAAGAAGGTGTCTTCCAGAAACTGGCAGTAGGACTGGGAGTTGAGCTTGACTCCATCCTCAACCCGAAAAGGCCCCACAAGCTCATCTTTGATGATACCAGCCCAAACCAGTACTCCACCTCCACCTTGCTGGCGTCTGAGTCGGACTGGAGCTCTCTGCCCTTTACCAATCCAGCCACGGGCCCATCCATCTGGTCCATCAAGACTCACTCTCATTTCATCAGTCCATAAAACCTTAGAAAAATCAGTCTTGAGATATTTCTTGGCCCAGTCTTGACGTTTCAGCTTGTGCGTCTTGTTCAGTGGTGGTCGTCTTTCAGCCTTTCTTACCTTGGCCATGTCTCTGAGTATTGCACACCTTGTGCTTTTGGGAACTCCAGTGATGTTGCAGCTCTGAAATATGGCCAAACTGGTGGCAAGTGGCATCTTGGCAGCTGCACGCTTGACTTTTCTCAGTTCATGGGCAGTTATTTTGCGCCTTGGTTTTTCCACACGCTTCTTGCGACCCTGTTGACTATTTTGAATGAAACGCTTGATTGTTTGATGATCACGCTTCAGAAGCTTTGCAATTTTAAGAGTGCTGCATCCCTCTGCAAGATATCTCACTATTTTTGACTTTTCTGAGCCTGTCAAGTCCTTCTTTTGACCCATTTTGCCAAAGGAAAGGAAGTTGCCTAATAATTATGCACACCTGATATAGGGTGTTGATGTCATTAGACCACACCCCTTCTCATTACAGAGATGCACATCACCT
The DNA here is from genome assembly GCF_027579735.1 of Bombina bombina. Taxonomy (NCBI): domain Eukaryota; kingdom Metazoa; phylum Chordata; class Amphibia; order Anura; family Bombinatoridae; genus Bombina; species Bombina bombina. The sequence goes on along the minus strand of NC_069500.1, from coordinate 798,123,318 downwards.
AATATGTTTAATTGGTAGTAGGCTTTCGAGCCTATACAGCTTGGAGTAAGACAACATGCATAAAGAGGATGATGTGGTCAAAATACTCATTTGCCTAATAATTCTGCACTCCCTGTAATACTCTCTTGCATCTAAGTTCAAATACCTCATATTGAAGGTTAAGTGTCAGTTTTTGATCTCCCTGGCTTGCTCCCAAAGTCTGGCGGGCTGCAACAGTTTAAAATTAAGACCCCCTCACTCACAGGTTCAGCCAGGCTGTGTGACATTTGCAGGATTTCTATGCAAATCACCTGCATTTGACTAGGTAACATCTGAGCATCACGTGACTGACATGTCACTTACTCACATCCGGGCTCAGAAAAAGAGCACCGTTCTACTCAGGAACCCAGCATTACATGATTGACATGTCACTTACATCCAGGCTCAGAAGAGGAGCATTGTGCTACTCAGGTTCCCAGCATCACATGATTGGCATGTCATATCCAGGCTCAGAAAAGGAATGCCACACTTCTCAGCTTCCCTTTTCCACTGACTGTAAGTTTTCAGGGATCAAACGCAGCTCAGCCAGGAAGGAAAAAAATCTTTATTAGGTGTGGATAGCACAATGGCACCAAAGTCTATGTTAAGGACTTAGAAAAAATGGACATTTGAATGCTTGTTTATTGTAATAGATATTACCGGTCAATGGAAATGCCGGACACCTTCCAACCCTAGTGATCAACCCCCTGCTTTAGTCTATGCATTACTTATGTATAATGTTTATGAGAGATTGCTGTGTGCTGTGGATTTTTACAGGTTATTTTTTTTTTGCACAACATACATTTTATATCATGTTTATAATAAAAAAGACAGCGAAAAAAAAGGAAAAAAAAAAGGAAATATTTTTTAGACACTGTTTAATAAATATCATAAAAATGTATTATATTCACATTACAATCACAATAAAAGTGATAATACTACACTAATACAGCATACAGAGGGGCATATTTATCAAGCTCCGTGTATAGAACTTGATGCCCCGTATTTCTAAAGACCGCTACTCCATAACATGTCCACCTGCTCTGAGGCGGCGGACAGACATCGCAGGAAATCAACCTAATCCAATACGATCGGGTTGATTGACACCCCCTGCTAGCGGCCGATTGGCCACGAATCTGCAGGGGCGGCATTGCTGCAACAGTTGGTGCAATGATAAATGCAGACAGCGTATGCGGTCAGCATTTTATCGATCCGCAGTTGACATGGGCCTATTTTTAACAAAGCCTGGCGGACCTTATCCGCCAGTGTGGATCAGGTCCGCAAGACCTCGCTGAATACGGAGAGCAATACGCTCTCCGTATCCAGCATTGCACCAGCAGCTCACAAGAGCTGCTGGTGCAACACCGCCCCCTGCTGACTCCCCAGAGAGTCTATTCAAATGTACCAAGTGTAAAGGTACATAAATTTAAGTACACAAATTAATTAAAACTTTAAGAAAAGAAAAAAACAGCAGAACTTACCTGGTCAGACTTCTACCACACGGCCGTGTGTGGTAGAGGTCTGGCCAGGCAAGTGCTGCTGTTTTTTCTTTACTCAATATATAAAAATACATTTGTTTTATGACAACACTACGTGGTACTCTCTTATAACTTCTATTAAAGTGATTGTAAATTTCAGACTGCAGTTAAAAATATATTACTGTATAGCAAAACCACATTATTATTTTTTTTTTAATAAAAAAGATATATTATAAAATATTTATAATCCTACTTGGTATCTTCTGTTCCTCTGCCCCCCCCCCCCCCGCCCCCCTTCATTTCCTATTTTCCCTCGGTTGTGATATAGGCTCGCCGGAAACAGGAGTTAAGAAGCAGAGGTCTAGCGGCCAATTGGCTGCGAATCTGCAGGGGGCGGCGGGGGCGGCATTGTGCAAGCAGTTTCCCAGAACTGCTTGTGCAATGATAAATGCCAACAGCGTATGTCTGGCGGACATGATCGCTTCAGCATCCACTCTGTACATAGTCTTCTGAAGGGCTTTCAAAGGGCTGTACTTCTAGAGTCTCATATGACGCATACATTGATTGGATGTTAATTTAAATTGTCATTAAAAAGCAGCTCATCACAGTGGGCCGGCATTACTTTAATATATTTTTTTATGAGGCATTACTCATCTTAACGCTAGCACTATGCAGGGGCACTGCTAGCTTCTCTGTACTCACATTGCATGTGCCAGCTTTGTTGTGCAGCTGCTGACTCAGATTAACATTCTTTAGGTTGCAATAGTTATTTTATTGTACAGTCAGAATTTTTTGTCAGTGCAGTGGTTAATACTTTTCTTGCGCCTTTTGCTGTGAGCACTCTACTGCTGAGGGGAGATCAGTTCAGAACGACTCACATCTTCTGAGCTGCTGATAGTTTATGCTGTACCTTTTAAGGTTGCCATAAAATCCCAAGAGTATAAATTTATTTTACTAATAAAATACTTACGGCTAGATTTAGAGTTTTGTCGGTAACGACCCGCGTAGCTAACGCTGCCTTTTTTCTGGAAGCACCTTTAAAATAACTCTGGTATTGAGAGTCCACAGAATGGCTGCGTTAGGCTCCAAAAAGGGAGCGTACAGGCATATTTAACGCTACTGCAACTCTCGATACCAGAGTTGCTTACGGACGCGGCCAGCCTCAAAAACGTGCTCGTGCACGATTCCCCCATAGAAAACAATGGGGCTGTTTGAGCTGAAAAAAAACCTAACACCTGCAAAAAAGCCGCGTTCAGCTCCTAACGCAGCCCCATTGTTTTCTATGGGGAAACACTTCCTACGTCTGCACCTAACACCCTAACATGTACCCCGAGTCTAAACACCCCTAACCTTACACTTATTAACCCCTATTCTGCCGCTCCCGCTATCGCTGACACCTGCATATTATTTTTAACCCCTAATCTGCCGCTCCGTAAACCGCCGCTACTTACATTATCCTTATGTACCCCTAATCTGCTGCCCCTAACACTGCCGACCCCTATATTATATTTATTAACCCCTAATCTGCCCCCCACAACGTCGCCGCTACCTACCTACACTTATTAACCCCTAATCTGCCGAGCGGACCGCACCGCTATTATAATAAAGTTATTATCCCCTAATCCGCCTCACTAACCCTATAATAAATAGTATTAACCCCTAATCTGTCCTCCCTAACATTGCCGACACCTAACTTCACACATTAACCCCTAATCTGCCGACCGGAGCTCACCGCTATTCTAATAAATTTTTAAACCCCTAAAGCTAATTCTAACCCTAACCCTAACACCCCCCTAAGTTAAATATAATTTAAATCTAACGAAATAAATTAACTCTTATTAAATAACTTATTCCTATTTAAAGCTAAATACTTACCTGTAAAATAAACCCTAATATAGCTACAATATAAATTATAATTACATTGTAGCTATTTTAGGATTAATATTTATTTTACAGGCAACTTTGTAATTATTTTAACCAGGTACAATAGCTATTAAATAGTTAAGAACTATTTAATAGTTACCTAGTTAAAATAATAACAAAATTACCTGTAAAATAAATCCTAACCTAAGTTACAAGTAAACCTAACACTAGACTATCATTAAATTAATTAAATAAAATATCTACAATTACCTTCAATTAAACCTAACACTACACTATCAATACATTAATTAAATACAATATCTACAAATAACTACAATGAAATAAACTAACTAAAGTACAAAAAATAAAAAAGAACTAAGTTACAAAAAATAAAAAAATATTTACAAACATAAGAAAAATCTTACAACAATTTTAAACTAATTACACCTACTCTAAGCCCCCTAATAAAATAACAAAGCCCCCCAAAATAAAAAAATGCCCTACCCTATTCTAAATTACTAAAGTTCAAAGCTCTTTTGCCTTACCAGCCCTGAACAGGGCCCTTTGCGGGGCATGCCCCAAGAAGTTCAGCTCTTTTGCCTGTAAAAAAAAAATACAATACCCCCCCCAACATTACAACCCACCACCCACATACCCCTAATCTAACCCAAACCCCCCTTAAATAAACCTAACACTAAGCCCCTGAAGATCTTTCTACCTTATCTTCACCATACCAGGTTCACCGATCGGTCCAGAAGAGCTCCTCCGATGTCCTGATCCAAGCCCAAGCGGGGGGCTGAAGATGTCCATGATCCGGTAGAAGTCTTCATCCAAGCGGGGCAGAAGAGGTCTTCCATCCGATTGAAGTCTTCATCCAGGCGGCATCTTCTATCGTCATCCATCTGGAGCGGAGCGGCAGCATCCTGAAAGCCTCCGACGCGGAACATCCATCCTGGCCGACGACTGAACGACGAATGACGAATGAAATATTTTTTTATTTTTTGTAACTTAGTTCTTTTTTATTTTTTGTACTTTAGTTAGTTTATTTCATTGTAGTTATTTGTAGATATTGTATTTAATTAATGTATTGATAGTGTAGTGTTAGGTTTAATTGTAGATATTTTATTTAATTAATTTAATGATAGTCTAGTGTTAGGTTTAATTGTAACTTAGGTTAGGATTTATTTTACAGGTAATTTTGTAATTATTTAACTAGGTAACTATTAAATAGTTCTTAACTATTTAATAGCTATTGTACCTGGTTAAAATAATTACAAAGTTGCCTGTAAAATAAATATTAATCCTAAAATAGCTACAATGTAATTATAATTTATATTGTACCTATATTAGGGTTTATTTTACAGGTAAGTATTTAGCTTTAAATAGGAATAAGTTATTTAATAAGAGTTAATTTATTTCGTTAGATTTAAATTATATTTAACTTCGGGGGGTGTTAGGGTTAGAATTAGCTTTAGGGGTTTAAAAATTTATTAGAATAGCGGTGAGCTCCGGTCGGCAGATTAGGGGTTAATGTTTGAACTTAGGTGTCGGCGATGTTAGGGAGGGCAGATTAGGGGTTAATACTATTTATTATAGGGTTAGTGAGGCGGATTAGGGGTTAATAACTTTATTATAATAGCGGTGCGGTCCGCTCGGCAGATTAGGGGTTAATAAGTGTAGGTAGGTAGCGGCGACGTTGTGGGGGGCAGATTAGGGGTTAATAAATATAATACAGGGGTCGGCAGTGTTAGGGGCAGCAGATTAGGGGTACATAAGTATAACGTAGGTGGCGGTCGGCAGATTAGGGGTTAAAAAAATTTAATCGAGTGGCGGCGATGTGGGGGGACCTCAGTTTAGGGGTACATAGGTAGTTTATGGGTGTTAGTGTACTTTAGGGCACAGTAGTTAAGAGCTTTATGAACCGGCGTTAGCCCAAAAAGCTCTTAACTCCTGACTTTTTTCTGCGGCTGGAGTTTTGTCGTTAGATTTCTAACGCTCACTTCAGACACGACTCTAAATACCGGAGTTAGAAAGATCCCATTGAAAAGATAGGATACGCAATTTACGTAAGGGGATCTGCGGTATGGAAAAGTCGCGGCTGAAAAGTGAGCGTTAGACCCTTTCCTGACTGACTTCAAATACCGGCGGTAGCCTAAAACCAGCGTTAGGAGCCTCTAACGCTGGTTTTCACGGCTACCGCCAAACTCTAAATCTAGGCCTTAATTTGGTGATTTGGTTATTTCTTGAAAACTTTTTTGCTAAAGTTCTGTTCAACACCTAGATTACAAGTTTTGCGCTATAGAGGGTGCGAAACGAACGCTACAAAAGTTGCGTTATTTCACCCTCCATAGTGCCGCCTTGTGCGTGCGATATGGTTGCGATGAGCTCCATACCGCACAAAATTCAAGCACTGCTTTGATGTGCTCGTGCACGCTTTCCCCATAGACATCAATGGGGAAAAAGTGTTAGAAACAAATCTAACACCTGCAAACGCGGAATGAAAAAGCTCCGTAAAGCAATCCCATTGATGTCTATAGGGAAAAAATAGTTAAATTTAAACCTAACACCCTAAAATAAACCCCACATCTAAACACCCCTAATCTGCTGCCCCCGACATCACCGACACCTACATAGACTTATTAACCCCTAATCTGCTGCCCCCGACATCGCCACCACCTAAATAAATCTAATAACCCCTAGGTACAGGTGTACCGCTCACTTTTCTTCTGTGACTCGAGGCTACCGCAAATCCTCTTACGTCAATTGCGTATCCTATCTTGGAAGAAGTGAGCGGTAGACCCTCTCCTGTCAAGACTTCTACCACATTTAAAAGTCAGTAGTTAGGAGTTTTATGGGCTAACGTCGGAACATAAAACTCTTAACTAAAGTGCTAAAAGTACACTAACACCCATAAACTACCTATTAACCCCTAAACTGAGGCCCCCCCCACATCGGAAACACTTTAATAAATATATTAACCCCTAATCTGCCGATCGGACATCGCCGCCACTTTAATAAATATATTAACCCCTAAACCGCTGCACTCCCGCCTCGCAAACACTAGTTAAAATGTTTTAACCTCTAATCTGCCGTCCCTTACATCGCCAACACCTACTTACAATTATTAACCCCTAATCTGCCACCCCCAACATCGCGGCTACTATATTAAAGGTATTAACCCCTAAACCTAAGTCTAAACCTAACCCCCCCTAACTTAAATAGTCTAAATAAAATTACTACAATTAAATAAATTAATCCTATTTAAAATTAAATACTTACCGATAAAATAAACCCTAAGCTAGCTACAATATAACTAATAATTACATTGTAGCTAGTTTAGGATTTATATTCATTTTACAGGCAACTTTGTATTTATTTTAACTAGGTACAATAGTTATTAAATAGTTATTAACTATTTAATAACTTCCTAGTTAAAATAAAGACAAATATACCTGTAAAATAAATCCTAACCTAAGTTACAATTATACCTAACACTACACTATAATTAAACTAATTACCTAAACTACCTACAATTAATTACAATTAAATAAAATAAAATAAATTACAAAAAACCCCCACTAAATTACAGAAAATAAAAAAAGAATTTTAAACTAATTACACCTATTCTAATCCCCCTAATAAATTAAAAAAATAATAATAATACAATTCCCTACCCTACACTAAATTACAAATAGCCCTTAAAAGGGCCTTTTGCGGGGCATTTGCCCAAAGTAATCAGCTTTTTCACCTGTAAAAAAAATACAATACCCCCCCAACATTAAAACCCACCACCAACACACCCAACCCTACTCTAAAACCCACCCAATCCCACCTTAAAAAAAAACCTAACACTACCCCCCTGAAGATCTCCCTACCTTGAGCCGTCTTCACCCAGCCAGGCACAAGTGGACCTCCAGAGGGGCAGAAGTCTTCATCCGATCCGGGCAGAGGAGATCCTCCAAGCGGCAGAAGTCTTCATCCAGACGGCATCTTCTATCTTCATCCATCTGGAGCGGAGCGGATCCATCTTCAATCCAGCCGACGCAGAGCCATCCTCTTCCATCAACGTCCTAACGAAGAATGAAGGTTCCTTTAACAGTCAATAGAATGCGAGCTCAATCCTATTGGCTGATCCAATCAGCCAATAGGATTGAACTTCAATCCTATTGGCTGATTGGATCAGCCAATAGGATTTTTCCTACCTTAATTCCGATTGGCTGATAGAATCCTATCAGCCAATCGGAATTCAAGGGACGCCATCTTGGATGACCTCATTTAAAGGAACCTTCATTCTTCATTAGGACATCGATGGAAGAGGATGGCTCCGCGTTGGCTGGATTGAGGATGGATCCGCTCCGCTCTGGATGAAGATAGGAGATGCCGTCTGGATGAAGACTTCTGCCGCTTGGAGGACCTCTTCTGCCCGGATCGGATGGAGACTTCTGCCCCTTTGAAGGTCCACTTGTGCCCAGCTGAGTGAAGACGGCTCAAGGTAGGGAGATCTTCAGGGGGGTAGTGTTAGCGTTTTTTAAGGGGGGATTGGGTGGGTTTTAGAGTAGGGTTGGGTGTGTGTTGGGTTTTAATGTTGGGGGGGTATTGTATTTTTTTTACAGGTGAAAGAGCTGATTACTTTGGGGCAATGCCCCGTAAAAGGCCCTTTAAAGGGCTATTTGTAATTTAGTGTTGTAATTTAGTGTAGGGTAGGGAATTTTATTATTTTGGGGGGCTTTTTTAATTTATAAGGGGGATTAGAATAGGTGTAATTATTTTAAAATTCTTGTAATTCTTTTTTTATTTTCTGTAATTTAGTGGTTTTTTTTCGTAATTTAGTTTACTTAATTTAATTGTAATTAATTGTAGGTAGTTTAGGTAATTAGTTTAATTATAGTGTAGTGTTAGGTGTAATTGTAACTTAGGTTAGGATTTATTTTACAGGTATATTTGTCTTTATTTTAACTAGGAAGTTATTAAATAGTTAATAACTATTTAATAACTATTGTACCTAGTTAAAATAAATACAAAGTTGCCTGTAAAATAAATATAAATCCTAAGCTAGCTACAATGTAATTATTAGTTATATTGTAGCTATCTTAGGGTTTATTTTATCGGTAAGTATTTAGTTTTTATTAGGATTAATTTATTTAATGATGGTAAATTTATTTTGTTTAATTTAAATTATATTTAAGTTAGAGGGGTGTTAGAGTTAGGGTTAGACTTAGGTTTATGGGTTAATAAATTTATAATAGTGGCGGCGACGTTGGCGGTGGCAGATTAGGGGTTAATAAATTTAATATAGTTGTGGCGACGTTGGGGGGGCAGATTAGGGGTTAATAAATATAATTTAGGTGTCAGCAATGTTGGGGGCAGTAGATTAGGGGTTCATAAGTATAATGTAGGTGGCGGTGGTGTCCGGAGAGGCAGATTAGGGGTTAATAATATAATGAAGGTGTCAGCAATAGCAGGGGCGGCAGATTAGGGGTTAATAAGTGTAAGATTAGGGGTGTTTAGACTCGGGGTTCATGTTAGGGTGTTAGGTGCAGACATAAAATTCCTTTCCCCATAGTAAACAATGGGGCTGCGTTAGAAGCTGGACACTGCTTTTTTGCAGGTGTTAGGTTTTTTTCAGCCAGCTCAGCCCCATTGTTTCCTATGGGGAAATCATGCACGAGCACGTTTAGCCAGCTTACCGCTGACTTAAGCAATGCTGGTATTGAGGTGAGATGTGGAGCTAAATTTTGCTCTACGCTCACCTTTTTGCGGCTAATGCCAGGTTTAAAAAAACCTGTAATACCAGCGTTGTCTTAAAAGAGAGGTGGGAAAAAAGTCTAGTTAGCCCCGCAAGCCTTACCGACAAAAACTCGTAATCTAGCCGAAAATTATCCAAAATAAATACAATTACACCTAATCTAATAGCCTATCAAAATAAAAAAGACCCCCAAAAATAACCCCCTCGGCATACAATAAACTACCAATAGCCCTTAAAAGGGCCTTTTGTAGGGCATTGCCCTAAAGAAATCAGCTCTTTTCTCTGTAAAAAAAATACAAAGACCCCCCAACAGTAAAACCCACCACCTAACCAACCCCCCCAAAATAAAGAAACCTAAGCTACAGATTGCCCTGAAAAGGGCATTTGTATGGGCATTGCCCTTAAAAGGGCATTTAGCTCCTTTTCATTGCCCTTAAAAGAGCATTTAGCTCTTTTAAGAATGCCCAAAACCCTAATCTAAAAAAAAACTCCACCCAAAAAAAGTTTAAAAACACCAAACACTAATCCCCGACTATCCACTTACAGTTTTTGAAGTCCGGACATCCATCCTCATCCAGGCGGCGAAGTCTTCATCCAGGGCGCGAGGTCTTCATCCATCCAGGTGGCGTCTTCTATCTTCATCCAGGCGGAATCTTCTATCTTCATCCTGAAGACTTCCAGCACGGAGCAACGTCTTCATACGGTCGCCACCGTATACTGAATCTTCAATGCAAGGGAGCCTTTTAAAAATGGCGTCCCTTACATTCCTATTGACTGATTTGATTTTTGAAATTCAAATAAGAAAATAGGATGAGAGCTACTGAAATCCTATTGGCTGTTCAAATCAGCTAATAGGATGAGAGCTACCAAAATTCTCTTGGCTGATTTGAATAGGCTATTGGCAGTTTATTGTAGGCTACGATTGTTTTTTATTTTTGGGGCCTTTTTTATTTTAATAGGGCGAATAGATTAGGTGTAATTGTTTTTATTTTGGATACTTTTGTTTGTTATTTTTTGTAATTTTTTTTTTTGTAATTGTAGATTTAATTTTTTTAGTAGGCTTAGGTTTTTTTTTTTTAATTTGTTATTTTTATTGACAATGTTGGTGATAACAAACAATCTTTTCTGGTCATCAACATATCATAACAGTGAGGCATAAAAGTGCAAAGCAACAATTTTGGGTTGGTGTCTATAGTACTGACTTTCATCAAGAGAAAAGTTAGGTCATCCTCCTATGTCCAGATTCTTCCCATGATCCTTTATTGCAAGTTGGATAGGAAGGGTGATCACCAACTCCAGTGGGATACGTACCAGTCACAGTCCCATTTAATAGGAAATAACCAGAGGGGGGTATAACAATGTAACAAACAAACTGAAAGGATAAAAATTAACATTTGGCTCTGCAAGGTATCTTCAATTTCAAATTTAAGTCCAAAAACTTAAGCTCACATTAATACTGTGCAAACTACTATCTGCAAGATAGGAAACTATGAATGGAGTGTGTATATAGTGTGATCTTTGGTCTACTGGTCTCTTCCGGTGGTATCAGCGTGCTTGTGGCTCTCTGTCTCTGGTGTAAGAGGTGTCTGAGGGGCTATCGTGGCCTATAGGGCATCTGTGTTGTGGAGTGACTCCTGCCAGATAAACTTAGCGTTTAAGAAAGTGTCCATTTTATTGCGGCAGAGGTAGCCGTATTGTTCTAAAGATAGCTGCTCTTCTACCTCGTCTAACCACATTGTTGTAGAGAGAGTCAAGGGTTTTTTCCAGTGGCGGGCTATTAATTTCCTTGCACTGTTGAGGCCTATCTGTAGCACTAATAATTTTAGGCGGCATGTCAATTTGGGAAGGTCATTCAATAGGGCTATATTTGGGCTTAGTGTGATTTCAGTGGTGATGTTCTGCTTAAAGTGCAGTTCCACTGCGTTCCAAAGTGGACGAATTCTGGGGCACTGTCACCACATATGTATTAAACTGCCATGTCCACCACAACCTCTCCAACACCTATCTGATGTATTTGGGTAAATGCTATTTAGCCTTCATGGAGTTAAGTACCAGCGAAGGAGAATTTTAAAATTAAGTTCTAATATCACCGCTGATGTCGAGGATTTCTTGATTGATCTAAAAATATTAGCCCATCTATCTTGTTCTATGCGATTTGCTAGGTCTAAATTCCATTTAGTGGTATATGGTGGCAGTGAGTCATTATGGTTCTTAATGAGGAGTTTACGGGATATGGACAGTGTACCTCTCGGTATAAGGCCTCCATGGCACATTTGTTCAAACGTGGTGAGCTTTCTTAATAGATCGATTTTGAATGGAGATGCATGTATAAAGTGGTGTAATTGTGCGTATTTTAGCCAATTCGTAAATCTGCCATTCGCCGCATCAGCCAATTTATCCCTTTCTAAAAGTTTGCCTGCTTCAGTAAAGTTAAATAGCGGGATAGTGTAATCCCATTCTGCGAGCCTTTGGAATCCTACCATCTCTACGTTCAGCACTATTGGGAATAAGGGGGACCTATTAGTGGAAATGTTTGGCTTAGTGGCTACTATGTGGTCCCAATTTTTAAATAATTGTCTATGTATGTCTAACTGTCGGCACTGTGGGGGTCTGAGCTCATTTGGCACCCAGCATTGGGCGTGTACTAAAGGTGCTTTGAGTATGTGCGAATCTAATGCAACCCATGCCTTACATTCCTGCTTTTTGTGCCAGTCCATAATCCTTTGAAGTGTCACTGCCTGGTAATACTCTTCAATTTTGGGCAGGCCTAGTCCACCATCTATAGTTGGTCTGTACATTGTGTCCCTATTAACTCTAGGTTTACATTTTCCCCAGACGAATGAATTGAGGCTGTTTTGTAGTCGGGTCATGTACCATCGGGGGATGTGTAGTGGCAGGGCCTGTAAGATGTAAGTTATTCTAGGGAGTGTGGTCATTTTTATGGCTTGTATACGCCCCCACCAGGATAATGGCTTATTTGTCCATGTCTTAAGATCTCTCTGTGTATTGGCCAGTAATGTATTGTAATTCTTGTCGAAGAGTGTCATTTGGTTAGGGGGTAGGTGAATGCCTAGGTATTTAATTGTGTCAGTTTTTAATTTCAGCGGGCAAATTGCGGATAGAGATTTGAATTGAGTGTCCGATAGTGTAATATTTAGGATTTCAGATTTTTGCTTATTGACAAGGAAGTTTGAGTATTGTCCGAATCTATCGAGCTCAGTTAATATTTCTGGGATAGTCGTGTGAGGGGAGGATATTGAGAACAAGAGGTCATCCGCGTAAGCAGCGATTTTGTAGGTTTGATGGCCGAATGATATCCCTTTGATGTTTGGATTCTTACGGATGTGGGAGGTTAAAACTTCCATCATTAAAATAAACAGGATTGGGGATAAGGGACATCCTTGTTGTGTGCCATTGTGTATGGGAAGTGTGTCTGAAAGGGTGCCATTAACTTTAACTTTTGCATTCGGGTGGGAATATAAACTGAAAATTCTGTTAATGATTTTTGGGCCGAATCCTATGTTTTTTAGAGTTTCCAATAAGAATTGCCAGTCCGTCCGATCAAAGGCTTTTTCTGCATCTATGGCCATCAGCACCGACTCAATGTTGTCAGTTCTAGCATACTCCATGAGGGTCAGGGCTCTGAGAGCCCACCTGATCTGTGTGTACGATGTCACGGAGTACTAGGTTTAAGCGATTAGCTAGGATTTTCCCCAGTATCTTAACATCCGTATTGAGCAATTATATGGGTCGGTAGCTGCCCGGGTCTTCCTGTGGCTTGTCTGGTTTCAGGATTACTGAGATGTGTGAGGCTAAAGAGTCATTAGAAAGTTGTGTGCCCTCGTCTAGAGAGTTAAAGAGTTTCATGAGATGGGGGGCCAGGATTGAGCTGTAAGTTTTGTAATATTGGTTGGGAAGTCCGTCTGGGCCTGGGCTTTTGCCTACAGGAAGTCCCTTAATAGCTTTCAAAATCTCTGTCAAAGTGATAGGTGCCTCTTGATTTGTCACTTGCGTCTGCGTTAATTTGTTTAGGGCAGCTGAGTCTATATATGCCATCATATCTTGTGTATGGGCTGGGGAAGTATTTATAGGTAGGTTATATAATTGCTGGTAAAAGGCACAAAAGTGGGAAGCTATGTCTTTACTATCTAGGATATGTTCACCTTGTCTGGTTTCAAGCTTGTGGATATATGTGAGGGTGTTTTTGTCTCTTAAGGTATTTGCCAGAATTTTACCTGGTCTGTTCCCCTCATAAAAATATTTTTCCCTTAGCGACAGGGCTCTCCTCTGAGCTTCTGAGTAAAGCAAAGTTTTAGGCTTAGGTTTTTTTAATGTGTAATTTAATTATTTTAATTTGTAGTTATTTTAATTTTAGGTGCACTGCTTACAGGGCTGTGTACTTTTTAACAATAGCATATGTTCACATTTTCAAAGTGAACATTTTATAAGTGAGGCAATAATTTTTAAGAATTATACAAGAATTGAACAAGGATTGGGCAAGGAGCAAGACACAAGGCAAGTACTCTTGCAATACTATGTTTTATGTATCTAATTGTATCCTTTTGCAAGTGCTGCTGTGTTTACTTGGTTCCCACTTTCATAATAATGCTCAATATCTTCATATTCCTTTTTGCTACCTCTTGTCTCTATAACAAACTACATTACTCACTTACTCCTTCTCCCTTTCCACCTGCACTGTTCATTAGCCCATCTCTCTTATACTCACCTTACTTTTGTACTCATGAACTCTACCTATTCCTAAATACTCTCTCTCCCCCTGCACTTCAGCTAAACAGCAGTCTCATTACTGCAAATCTGCTTCTCATCTCATGTCACTCTCCCTCTTGCTCATACTAGCTGCTGGCGACATCTCCCCTAATCCTGGTACCTCACAACATCCTAACCTTTCACATCCTTGTGTGCCTTTCAATAGACTTCATAAACTAAACTCTGGTAACCTTAATCGCATTCCTCTTACATCTAAACCCCCCCCCCCTCACTTGTGCACTCTGGAACTCTCGCTCTGTTTGCAACAAGCTCACTTCTATCCATGATCTCTTTATCTCCCACTCTCTTAACCTTCTGGCTCTTACAAAAACCTGGCTCTCTGCTTCAGACACAGCATCCACTGCTGCACTGTCACATGGGGGTCTCCATTTCAGCCACACTCCTAGGTCTGGCAACAGACAAGGAAGTGGTGTCGGTATTTTACTTTCCTCTCGTTGCACCTTCCAACAAATACAGCCCTTCTCTTCACTCACATTTTCTTCATTTGAAGCACACATGATTTGGTTATTCTCTCCCCTCTCTATACGTGTTGCAGTCATATACCGCCCCCCTGGCTCCCCAACTTAATTTTTAGATCACTTTGCTGCCTGGCTTCCTTATTTCCTTTCCTCAGACACCCCTGCCCTCATTCTTGACGACTTTAACATCCCTCTTGACAATCCAAATGCCTCCTCTGCAATACAACTTCTTCAACTGACTTCTTTTTTCGGCCTGTCACAATGGACTGACTCTCCCACTCACAAAGATGGTTATTCCCTTGATCTGATTTTCACCTATCGATGCACTCTTTCAAATTTAACAAACTCCCCTTTTCCTCTCTCTGACCATCATCTCCTAACTTGCAACATCACTTCCCTACCTACAACTCCCCCTCCCTCTACCCCTCACACCAAACTTCACTGAAGCACTAAGTCACTAGATCTGCATCAGCTCGCTAGCTCTCTCAAACCTCTCCTCTCATCCATCACCTTTTTTTCCTGCCCTGACCAATCTATCTGCCAGTATAATTCCACCCTTACATCGGTCATTGACACTCTGGCCCCTCCAACCTTAGCTCAGAAACCACACTCTCATTCTCAGCCCTGGCATACTCCTCTGAAACGATACCTACGCAGATGCTCCCATACTGCTGAGCGACATTGGAGGAAATCTCGGAGTTCAGCTGACTGTCTTCACTACAAGTTCATCCTGAACTCCTACTATTCTGCCCTTAATCTTTATAAGCAACAATATTTTTCTAATCTCATCTCTACTTTTTCCTCTAACCCTAAACATCTGTTCAACACGTTCAACACTCTTCTCCGCCCACCCCCACCTCCTAACACAACCTCTCTCTCAGCTCAAGATTTTGCAAGCCACTTCAACAACAAAATTGACTCCATCAGAAGTGAAATCAGCTCTCAACATACTTCAAATCTCCCACTCCCTCAAAAGCTCACGATCACCCAAAACCCAAATATCCAAAAATGCAGCTCTTTTGCCCCTGTTAATGAGGATGAAGTTTCTGCCCTTATACTGTCCTCTCACCTCACTACCTGTCCCCTCGACCCCATCCCCTCACAGCTACTCCCCTCCCTCTCTTCTACCCTCACCCCATACTCTCACACATTTTCAACCTCTCCCTCAGCACTGGTATATTTCCCTCATCTCTAAAACATGCACTGGTCACACCTATCCTCAAAAAACCTTCCCTTGATCCAACCTCCCCTTCCAATTACCGCCCTATTTCCCTACTCCCTCTTGCCTCAAAGCTCGTCGAAAAGCTAGTTTACGCACGTCTATCTTATTTCCTTACACTAAACTCTCTTCTTTACCCATTGCAATCTGGATTTCGTTCCCATCACTCTACAGAGAAAGCAATTGTCAAGGTTACCAATGACCTACTTACAGCAAAATCCAAAGGCCACTTCTCTCTGCTTATCCTCCTTGACCTGTCTGCAGCTTTTGACACTGTTGACCACCCTCTTCTGCTCCAAACCCTCCAATCCTTCGGCATCTGTAACACAGCTCTCTTATGGTTCTCTTCCTATCTGACTAACCGTACATTTAGTGTAGCCTTCTCCGGAGCATCTTCTGCCCCGTTACCACTTTCTGTTGGGGTACCTCAAGGCTCTGTCCTTGGTCCCCTTCTCTTCTCAATCTAGACGTCATCACTAAGTTCCTTAATAAAGTTCCATGGCTTTCAATACCATTTGTATGCCGATGACACCCAAATCTACCTCTCTGCACCAGACCTACCTCCTTCCTTACTAACCCGTGTCACTAACTGTCTTTCTCACATCTCATCCTGGATGTCCTCTCACTACCTTAAGCTAAATCTCTCCAAAACTGAACTCCTTATTTTTCCCCCTTCTTCCAATGTCTCCACTCCCAAAATTTCTATAACTGTTGATAATTCCATCATTACCCCTACCCCGCTCGCCCGATGTCTTGGGGTCACACTTGACTCAGATCTTTCCTTCACTCCTCACATCCAGTCCTTGGCTAAAGCCTGCTGCTTCCACCTTAAAAACATTGAATTAGACATTTCCTTACACAAGATACAACCAAGATGTTAATCCACTCTCTCATCCTTTCCCGCCTCGACTACTGCAATTCCGTCCTCTCTGGTCTACCTAGCTGCCGCATAGCTCCTTTACAATCCATTATGAATGCCTCTGCCAGGCTCATCTTCCTTACTCGTTGCTCTTCATCTGCTGCACCTCTCTGCCAATCCCTTCACTGGCTTCCTCTTGCCTCTAGGATTAAACATAAAATCCTCACCCTGACATATAAAGCTCTCAACTGCACTGCTCCCCCCAACATCTCAGAACTCAGATACTCTCCCTCCCGTCCCCTTCGATCAGCTCAGGATCTCCTCCTCTCCTCCTCTCTTGTTACTTCCTCACATTCATGTTTACAGGACTTCTCCAGACTGGCCCCCATCTTGTGGAATTCCTTGCCTCGCTCCATAAGACTCTCCCCTAGTTTTAACAGCTTCAAGCACTCCCTAAAAACTCTACTATTCAGGGATGCATACAACCAACACTAACCTTTCCTAACGCCATTGCTTTCCCCTTGAACCCCTTAGATTGTAAGCCTATGGGCCCAGCTGTTTACAGACTGCTTCATAAGAGCCGACTACAACAGTGAAACTCTCGGCAGGGCCCTCTACCCACTTGACCCCTACAAAAGCTATCCTGTACACCGACTATGTTTACAGCGCTGCGTAATCTGTTGGCGCTCTACAAATACCTGATAATAATAATAATAATAATGTTAGTTTAATTTATAGTTTAAAATGATTTTTTTTTAATTTCCCAGGTAAGTTTTTAGTAGACTTCTGCGCGATTGAAAAATTGATTTTGTTTCGTTTCGATTCAGGCCATAAAAAAATTAGATTAGAGACATTCGTAATAATTTGGTACGTGTCAGTAATTTGGTTTTGGAATTTATTCGTGTCGTTCAGAATTTTGAAATTCGGATGCATTCGAAAACGTTACCAAATTATTATTAATGTCGGACTGAAACTTTATTACGGACCGAATCGTTATTTCTAGATAATGTTCCAGTGATTGCCGAAACAAAATTATGTTAAACCTCCACCAATAAATAAATCTATTACCCCCTAAATTGCCGTCCCCCCCACATTACTAACACTACCTAAACCTATTAACCCCTAAACCGCACCCCCCCACATCCCCAACACTAACTAAACCTAGTAAACCCTAAACCGCTATTCCGAAACATCGCCGACACAAACTAAACCTATTAACCCCTAAACCGCATCCCCTCACATCGCCAACACTAACTAAACCTATTAACCCTTAAACCGCCGTGCCAAAACTTTGTCGACACAAACTAAACCTATTAACCCCAAAACTGCACCCCCCACATCGCCATTATGAACTAAACCTATTAACCCCTAAACTGTACCCCCACATCGCTGACATTAACGAAAGCTATTAACCCCTAAACTGCCGTTCAAAAACATTGTCAGTACTAACTAAACCTATTGACCCCTAAACCTCCGGTCCCCACATCGCAAAAACTTAAATTAAAGTATATTAACCCCTAAACCTAACACCCCCTAACCCTAAAACCAACCCTAAACCTAACCCTAAACCCTAACTTTAACATAATTCAAATATAACTAAATTAAAGTTACAATTATTAACTAGTAATACCTATTTAAACCTAAATACAAAGTAACTTACCTATATTAATCCCTAAATCTAACACCCTCTAACTTTAAACCTAACCCTAAACGTAACACCTCCTAACTTTAACATAATTCAAATATAACTAAATTAAAGTTACAATTATTAACTAGTAATACCTATTTAAATCTAAATACAAAGTAACTTAGCTATATTAACCCCTAAACCTAACACCCCCTAACCCTACACCTAACACCCCCTAACTTTAACATAATTAAAATAGAGCTAAATTAAAGTTACAATTATTAACTAAATAATACCAATTACAACTAAATACATACTTACTAATAGTTATATTGTAGCTAGCTTAGGTTTTATTTTTATTTCACAGGTAAGTTTGTATTTATTTTAACTAGGTAGACTAGTTAGTAAATAGTTATTAACTATTTACTAACTACCTAGTTTAAATAAATACAAACTTACCTGTGAAATAAAAATAAAACCTAAGCTGCCTTACACTAAAACATCCCAAAAAAATCTCTAATCTATAATAAACCACCAAGGGCCCTTAAAAGGGCCTTTTGTAGGACATTGCCCTAAAGTTAACAGCTCTTTTGCTACAAAACAAAACAAACACCCCCTAACAGTATATATACCCCCACCCCCAAACCCACAAAATAAAAATAAAGTAAAACCTAATCTACGTTATCCTTTTCCTGAAAAGGGCATTTGTATGGGCATTGCCATTAAAAGGGCATTTAGCTCTTTTGCTGCCCAAGCCCTAATCTAAAAATAAAAACCCACCCCAAAACGAAAAAAAAAAACATTACACAAAATAACAAACAAATTATGAAAAATAATAAAAATTATTCCTAGTTATAATACCCATTTAAAAAAAAAAACACCCCAAAATAAAAAAAAATAATCTAGAATAAACTACGAATGGCCCTTAAAAGGGCCTTTTGCAGGGCATTGCCTTAAAGAAATCAGCTCTGTTTATGAAAAAAAATACAAAGTCTCACTAACATTACAAACCCCCACCCCCCAAAAAACCCAGAAAAAAATTAAAAATATCTAAAAACCTAATCTACCCATTGCCCTGAAAAGGGCATTTGGATGGGCATTTTCCTGAAAAGGGCATTTAGCTCTTTTGCTGCCCAAACCTAATCTAAAAAAAAAACACCCAAAAAACCCTTAAAAAAAATCAATCTAACCCCTGACGATCCACTTACAGTTTTTGAACTCCCACTTGAACGATCTTCATCCAGGCAGCGAGAAGTCTTCTTCCATGCGGCCTCTTCTATCTTCATCCAGGCAGCATCTTCTATCTTGATCCCGGCGACGCGCAGCGAGTCCATCCTGAAGACATCTGGCGCGGAGCATCCTCTTCATACGGTCGACGCCGTACACTGAATCTTCAATGCAAGGTACGCGATTCAAGATGGCGTCCCTTGCATTTCTATTGGCTGAAAAATTTGAATCAGCCGATAGGAATTAACGCTGCTAAAATCCTATTGGCTGTTCAAATCAGCCAATAGCATTTATGCAGCTCTCATTCTATTGGATGATGAATCATCAAATCAGCCAATAGGATTTAAGCTGCTCTCATTCTATTGGATGATGAATCATCCAATAGAATGAGAGCTGCTTAAATCCTATTGGCTGATTTGAACAGCCAATAGGATTTTAGCAGCCCTAATTCCTATTGGCTGATTCGAACAGCCAATAGGATTTTAGCAGCCCTAATTCCTATTGGCTGATTCGAATTTTTCAGCCAATAGGAATGCAATGGTACCCCCAGTATAAAAGAGGTACCTTGCATTTCAATCCTCAGTGTGCAGTGGACGATCGCATGAAGAGGACCTCCCTGTCAGATCGATGGACCTCCGCCTTGGACCTTCGCATTGGACTAGATTAGGGCTTGGGGAGCAAAAGAGCTAAATGCCCTATTAAGGGCAATGCCCATACAAATGCCATTTTCAGGGCAATGGGTAGATTAGACTTTATTTTTATTTTGTGGGTTTGGGGTTTGTATACTGTTAGGGGGTGTTTGTTTTGTTTTGTAGCAAAAGAGCTGTTAACTTAAGGGCAATAACCTACAAAAGGCCCTTTAAGGGCCCCCAAAAGGCCCCTTTAAGGGCCCTTGGTAGTTTATTATAGATTAGGTTTTTTTTTATTTTGGGGTGTTCTTTTTTTTTTATAGGGTATTAGAATAGGAATCATTTTTATTGTTTTGGATAATTTGGTTTGTTATTTTTTGTAATGGTATTTTTTTTATTTTTTGTAATTTTAGTGGTATGTTTTAATGTAAGGCAGCTTAGGTTTTTTTTTATTTCACAGGTAAGTTTGTAGTTATTTTAACTAGGTAGTTAGTAAATAGTTAATAACTATTTACTAACTAGTCTACCTAGTTAAAATAAATACAAACTTACCTGTGAAATAAAAATAAAACCTAAGCTAGCTACAATATAACTATTAGTTATATTGTAGCTATCTTAGGTTTTATTTCACAGGTAAGTTACTTTGTATTTAGATTTAAATAGAAAGTATTAGTTAATAACTGTAACTTTAATTTAGTTATATTTTAATTATGTTAAAGTTAGGGGGTGTTAGGTTTAGGTTTAGGGTTAGGTTTAAAGTTAGGGGGTGTTAGTTTTAGGGTTTAATATAGGTAAGTTACTTTGTATTGAGATTTAATTAGGTATTATTAGTTAATAATTGTAACTTTAATTTAGTTATATTTTAAGTATGTTTAAGTTAGGGGGTGTTAGGTTTAGGGTTAGGGGGTGTTAGGTTTAGGGGTTAATATAGGTAAGTTACTTTGTATTTAAATTTAAATAGGCACTATTAGTTAATAATTGTAACTTTAATTTAGTTATATTTTAATTATGTTAAAGTTAGGGGGTGTTAGGTTTAGGGTTAGGGTTAGGTTTAAAATTAGGGGGTGTTAGGTTTAGGGGTTAATATAGGTAAGTTACTTTCGGCTAGATTACGAGTTTTTGTCGCTAATGGTGTGCGGGGCTAACAAGCCTTTTTTTCTCACCGCTCACTTAAGACAACGCTGGTATTACGAGTTTTCTTCAAGCCGGCATTAGCCTCAGGAAATTGAGCGTTGAGCAAAATTTAGCTCCACATCTCACTGTAATACCAGAGCTGCTTACGGTAGCGGTGAGCTGGCTAAACGTGCTCTTGCACGATTTCCCCATAGGAAACAATGGGGCTGAGCTGGCTGAAAAAAAACCTAACACCTGCAAAAAAGCAGCCTTCAGCTCCTAACACAGCCCCATTGTTTCCTATGGGGAAATAAAAGTTATGTCTACACCTAACATGAACCCAGAGTCTAAACACCCCTAATATTACACTTATTAACCCCTAATCTGCTGTCCCCGACATCGCCGACACCTGCATTATATTATTAACCCCTAATCTGCTGCTACAGACACCGCTGACACCTACATTATACTTATGAACCCCTAATCGGATGCCCCCAACATTGCCGAACCCTACATTTTATTTATTAACCCCTAATCTGCCTCCGCCAACGTCACCACCACTATAATAAATTTATTAACCCCTAAACCTATGTCTAAACCTAACCCTAACACCCCCCTAACTTAGATATAATTTAAATACATTGAATACATCAAATTTAATTTACTACAATTAAATAATTTACTACAATTAAATAAATTAATCCTATTTAAAACTAAATACTTACCTATAAAATAAACCATAAGCTAGCTACAATATATATAGTTATTAAATAGTTACATAAGTACAAATTTTAGGCAAATCGAAATGGATGGCGCTGGTCTTGGTATATAGTTAATTTTTCTAATGATAGATAGAAATGGACTTGATGTGCAAGTTTAAATCCGACAAAATAATGTGCAGTATACTCACTCCTTTAGTAATGTGAGTTCAGCTTCTGAGGTATGTCTTTCTCCAAAGGATAGGAAGGTAAATTTCAAAGGTGATATCAGCTGGGCTGAAAATGGATTAAAAACCCCATCAGCAGTAAAGTAATAACTTTTGTTATAAATCAAGTAGTAACTTACTTATCCAATATAGTAAGTCCGGCTCGTCACAGGAAAGAATGATTCCAAATATAAAAGATAAAAATATTTATTTTAGCTCTACGTGTTTCAACGCTCAAGCGTCTTTTTCAAGAGCAGTAAAAACAGGTAAAAAAGTTTGCATAATAAGGAGAGTATTGTTTTTTAGCACATTGTGTTAAGCATATTTGTTTTTTAACATCTAACTTGTTTGCCACACACATATCTTCTGTACATAAGTACAAATTTACCTGTAAAATAAATCCTAACCTAAATTACAATTACACCTAACACTACACTATCATTAAATTAATTACATAAATTACCTACAATTAACTACAATTAATTTAAATAAACTAAAGTACAAAAAACCCCACTAAATTACAGAAAATAAAAAAAGATTTTTTTTAAACTAATTACACCTAATTTAATCCCCCTAATAAAATAAAAAAGCCCCCCAAAATAATAATAAAATTCCCTACCCTATACTAAATTACAAATAGCCCTTAAAAGGGCCTTTTGCGGGGCATTGCCCCAAAGTAATCAGCTATTTTACCTGTAAAAAAAAAATACAATAACCCCCAACATTACAACCCACCACCCACACACCCCTACTCTAAAACCCACCCAAACCCCACTTAAAAAAACCTAACACTAACCCCCTGAAGATCACCCTACCTTGAGCTGTCTTCTCCCAGCCGGGCACAAGTGGACGTCCAGAGGGGCAGAAGTCTTCATCCGATGCGGCCAGAAGAGGACATCCAGACCGGCAGAAGTCTTCATCCAGGCGGCATCTTCTATCTTCTTCCATCCGGAGCGGTGCGGGTCCATCTTGAAGACATCCGACGCGGAGCATCCTCTTCCATCCGACGGCGACTGAAGAATGAAGGTTCCTTTAAGTGACGTCATCCAAGATGGCGTCCCTTCAATTCCAATTGGCTGATAGAATCCTATCAGCCAATCGGAATTAAGGTAGGAAAAATCCTATTGGCTGATGCAATCAGCCAATAGAATTGAGCTCGCATTTTATTGGCTGATTGAACTTTAATCCTATTGGCTGATTGCATCAGCCAATAGGATTTTTCCTACCTTAATTCCGATTGGCTGATAGGATTCTATCAGCCAATCGGAATTGAAGGGACGCCATCTTGGATGACGTCACTTAAAGGAACCTTCATTCTTCAGTCGCCGTCGGATGGAAGAGCATGCTCCGCGTCGGATGTCTTCAAGAAGGACCCGCTCCGCTCCGGATGGAAGAAGATAGAAGATGCCGCCTGGATGAAGAATTCTGCCGGTCTGGATGTCCTCTTCTGGCCGGATCGGATGAAGACTTCTGCCCCTCTGGACATCCACTTGTGGGGTAGTGGGGTAGTGTTAGGTTTTTTAAGGGGGGATTGGGTGGGTTTTAGAGTAGGGTTGGGTGTGTGGGTGATGGGTTTTAATGTTGGGGGGGTATTGTATTTATTTTTTACAGGTAAAAGAACTGATTACTTTGGGGCAATGCCCCGCAAAAGGCCCTTTTAAGGGCTATTTGTAATTTAGTGTAGGGTAGGGAATTTTATTATTTTTTTGGGGGGGGGGTTATTAGGGGGATTAGATTAGGTGTAATTAGTTTAAAAAAATTGTAATTCTTTTTTTATTTTCTGTAATTTAGTGTTTGTATTTTTTTGTACTTTAGTTTATTTAATTTAATTGTAGTTAATTGTAGGTAATTTATGTAATTAATTTAATGATAGTGTAGTGTTAGGTGTAATTGTAATTTAGGTTAGGATTTATTTTACAGGTAAATTTGTACTTATTTTAACTAGGAAGTTATTAAATAGTTAATAACTATTTAATAACTAGTCTACCTAGTTAAAATAAATACAAAGTTGCCTGTAAAATAAAAATAAACCCTTAGCTAGCTACAATGTAAGTATTAGTTATATTGTAGCTAGCTTAGGGTTTATTTTATAGGTAAGTATTTAGTTTTAAATAGGAATAATTTATTTAATTGTAGTAAATTTATTTAGATGTATTTAAATTATATTTAAGTTAGGGGGGCTTAGACTTAGCGTTAGCGGTTAATAAATTTAATATACTAGCGGCGACGTTGGTGGCGGCAGATTAGGGGTTAATATATGTAGGTAGGTGTCGGCGATGTTAGGGACGGCAGATTAGGGGTTAATAAAATGTATGTAGTGTTTGCGAGGCTGGAGTGCGGCGGTTAGGGGTTAATATATTTATTACAGTGGCGGCGATGTCCGGTCGGCAGATTAGGGGTTAAACATTTTAGTTAAATGTTTCCGATGTGGGAGGGGGGGCACGGTTTAGGGGTTAATAGGTAGTTTATGGGTGTTAGTGTACTTTTTAGCACTTTAGTTAAGAGTTTTATGTTACGGCGTTAGCCCATAAAACTCTTAACTAATGACTTATAAATGCGGTAGGAGTCTGGACAGGAGAGGGTGTACCGCTCACTTTTTCAAGCAATCGTAGTACCGGCGTTAGGAAAATCCCATTAAAAAGATAGGATACGCAATTGACGTAAGGGGATTGCGGTATGCGAAAATTGCGGAAAAAAAGTGAGTGGCACACCTGTACCTGCCTGACTCGTAATACCAGCGAGCGTTAAAAAGCAGCGTTGGGACCCCTCAGCGCTGCTTTTTAAGGCTAACGCAAGACTCGTAATCTAGCCGTTTGTATTTAGATTTAAATAGGTATTATAAGTTAATAATTGTAACTTTAATTTAGTTATATTTTAATTATGTTAAAGTTAGGGGATGTTAGGTTTAGGGATGGGTTAGGGATGGGTTAGGGTTAGGGGGTGTTAGGTTTAGGGGTTAATATAGTTTAATTTAGGTTCTGGGGGCCAGCGGTTTAGGGGTTAATAGGTTTAGTTAGTATTGGCGCTGTTTGTGAACGGCGGTTTAGGGGTTAACAACTTTAGTTCATGTCGACAATGTTTTGGAACGGCAGTTTAGGGGTTAATACTGTAGGTTTAGTTAGTGTTGGCGATGTGGGGGGGTGCGGTTTAGGGGGTTATAGGTTTAGTTTGTGATGGCCATGTGGGGGGGTGCGGTTTAGGGGTTAATAGGTTTTGTTTGTGTCTGCGATGTTTTGGAAAGACGGTTTAGTGGTTAATAGGTTTAGTTCATGTTGGCGATGTGGGGGGTTTAATTTAGGGGTTAACTGGTTTAGATCATGTTGACGATGTTTCGGAATGGCGGTTTAGGGGTTAATAGGTTTAGTTTGTGTTGGAGATGTTTTGGGACGGCACGGTTTAGGGATTAATAGGTGTAGTTTGTGTCGGCGATGTGGGGGGTGCGGTTTAGGATGCTCCGTGTCGGATGTCTTCAAGAAGGACCCGCTCCGCTCCGGATGGAAGAAGATAGAAGATGCCGCCTGGATGAAGAATTCTGCCGGTCTGGATGTCCTCTTCTGGCCGGATCGGATGAAGACTTCTGCCCCTCTGGACATCCACTTGTGGGGTAGTGGGGTAGTGTTAGGTTTTTTAAGGGGGGATTGGGTGGGTTTTAGAGTAGGGTTGGGTGTGTGGGTGATGGGTTTTAATGTTGGGGGGGTATTGTATTTATTTTTTACAGGTAAAAGAGCTGATTACTTTGGGGCAATGCCCCGCAAAAGGCCCTTTTAAGGGCTATTTGTAATTTAGTGTAGGGTAGGGAATTTTATTATTTTTTTGGGGGGTTTATTAGGGGGATTAGATTAGGTGTAATTAGTTTAAAAAAATTGTAATTCTTTTTTTATTTTCTGTAATTTAGTGTTTGTATTTTTTGTACTTTAGTTTATTTTATTTAATTGTAGTTAATTGTAGGTAATTTATGTAATTAATTTAATGATAGTGTAGTGTTAGGTATAATTGTAATTTAGGTTAGGATTTATTTTACAGGTAAATTTGTACTTATTTTAACTAGGAAGTTATTAAATAGTTAATAACTATTTAATAACTAGTCTACCTAGTTAAAATAAATACAAAGTTGCCTGTAAAATAAAAATAAACCCTAAGCTAGCTACAATGTAAGTATTAGTTATATTGTAGCTAGCTTAGGGTTTATTTTATAGGTAAGTATTTAGTTTTAAATAGGAATAATTTATTTAATTGTAGTAAATTTATTTAGATGTATTTAAATTATATTTAAGTTAGGGGGGCTTAGACTTTAATAAATTTAATATACTAGCGGCGACGTTGGTGGCAGCAGATTAGGGGTTAATATATGTAGGTAGGTGTCGGCGATGTTAGGGACGGCAGATTAGGGGTTAATAAAATGTATGTAGTGTTTGCGAGGCTGGAGTGCGGCGGTTTAGGGGTTAATATATTTATTACAGTGGCGATGTCCGGTCGGCAGATTAGGGGTTAAACATTTTAGTTAAATGTTTCCGATGTGGGAGGGGGGGGCACGGTTTAGGGGTTAATAGGTAGTTTATGGGTGTTAGTGTACTTTTTAGCACTTTAGTTAAGAGTTTTATGTTACGGCGTTAGCCCATAAAACTCTTAACTAATGACTTTTAAATGCGGTAGGAGTCTGGACAGGAGAGGGTGTACCGCTCACTTTTTCAAGCAATCGTAGTACCGGCGTTAGGAAAATCCCATTAAAAAGATAGGATACGCAATTGACGTAAGGGGATTGCGGTATGCGAAAATCGCGGAAAAAAAGTGAGTGGCACACCTGTACCTGCCTGACTCGTAATACCAGCGAGCGTTAAAAAGCAGCGTTGGGACCCCTCAGCACTGCTTTTTAAGGCTAACGCAAGACTCGTAATCTAGCCGTTTGTATTTAGATTTAAATAGGTATTATAAGTTAATAATTGTAACTTTAATTTAGTTATATTTTAATTATGTTAAAGTTAGGGGATGTTAAGTTTAGGGTTAGGGATGGGTTAGGGGGTGTTAGGTTTAGGGGTTAATATAGTTTAATTTAGGTTCTGGGGGCCAGCGGTTTAGGGGTTAATAGGTTTAGTTAGTATTGGCGCTGTTTGTGAACGGCGGTTTAGGGGTTAACAACTTTAGTTCATGTCGACAATGTTTTGGAACGGCCGTTTAGGGGTTAATACTGTAGGTTTAGTTAGTGTTGTCGATGTGGGGGGGTGCGGTTTAGGGGGTTATAGGTTTAGTTTGTGATGGCCATGTGGGGGGGTGCGGTTTAGGGGTTAATAGGTTTAGTTTATGTTGGAGATGTTTTGGGACGGCACGGTTTAGGGATTAATAGGTTTTGTTTGTGTCTGCAATCTTTTGGAAAGACGGTTTAGCGGTTAATAGGTTTAGTTCATGTTGGCGATGTGGGGGGTTTAATTTAGGGGTTAACAGGTTTAGATCATGTTGACGATGTTTCGGAATGGCGGTTTAGGGGTTAATAGGTTTAGTTTATGTTGGAGATGTTTTGGGACGGCACGGTTTAGGGATTAATAGGTGTAGTTTGTGTCGGCGATGTGGGGGGTGCGGTTTAGGGGTTAATAGGTTTAGTTCGTATCGGCGATGTTTTGGGATGCAGGATGGCGATTTAGGGGTTTATACTGTAGGTTTAGTTAGTGTTGGCGATGTGTGGGGGGGTGCAATTTTGGGGTTTATAGGTTTAGTTCCTGACAGCGATGTGGGGGGTGCGGTTTAGGGTTTAATAGGTTTAGTTTGTGTCAGCAATGTTCTGGAACTGTGGTTTAGGGGTTAATAGGTTTAGTTTGTGTTGGCGATGTGGGGTGTGTGGTTTAGGGGTTAATAGGTTTAGTTTGTGTTGGTGATGTTTCGGAACGGCGGTTTAGAGGTTAATAGGTTTAGCTAGTGTCGGCGATGTGGGGGAGGTGCGGTTTAGGGGTTAATAGGTTTAGTTTGTGTCTACGATGTTTGGGGACGGTTGTTTAGGGGTTAATAGGTTTAGTTAGTTTCAGCGATGTCAGGGAACGGTGGCTTAGGGGTTATACCTTTAATGTAGACTTAGAGTTAGTTTTGTGGAACTGCGGTTTAGGAAGGAACAAAGAAAAATTCCAAATATGAATAATGTATCCGAAAATTTGGAAACATTTATTCATTTTCGGAATTTTTTGGAATTTTTCAGGATGTGCTGATTCGGCAATTTGGATGCATTCGAATCGCCGAATCGGCCAAAATTCAACCGAATTCCGAATTAGTCCAAAACGAAACGCACATGTCTAGTTTTTATTTATTTTAAGATAGGAAACTTGCAATTTTAATTTAAAGTTAGGGGGTTGTTAGGTTTAGGGATTAATAGTTTAATTTAGTTTTTGGTGATATGGAAGGCTGGCGGTTTAGGGGTTAATAGGTTTATTAAAGGGTAATGATGTGGGAGGCCAGAGATTTAGGGGTTTATTTAGTGGCGTCGATGTTGGGGAGCGGCGGTATAGGGGTTAATATCTTTATTATAGTGTGGGTGATGTCGGGAAGTGGCAGAATAGGGGTTAATAAATGTTATTAGTGGCGGCGATGTCGGGAGAGGTCGATTAGGGGTTAATAACTTTAAAATAGTCTTTACGATGTGGGAGGGCCTCGGTTTAGGGATTAATAGGTAGTTCATGGGTGTAAGTGTAGTTTTGTGTAACAGTTTTGTTGCGTAAAACTCAAAACTACTGCTCTGATTGCGGAACGGATCGTGTTGGTATAGGGTGTAACGCAAGCTTTTTAGCCTCACCGCAAAACTTGTAATGGCAACGCTATGGAAATCCCATGCAAAAACTTAATTTTTTTGAGTGCGGGACTGACGTTGCGATACAGGCTTAAAGGTTAGCGGTACAGTTATACCGGCAAGACTCGTAATGGCTGCATTGCTGTTTAAACTCTGAAATTGACAGTTTTTTCAGCGTTAAAACACAAACGCAAAACTTGTAATCTAGGTGACTCTCTTTTAACTGTGATGTTTACCAGTTTTACAGTGTCTGTTACCAATCTCCTTTTATTCTCAGATTTTTTCTGTAAAGATCCCTGAATTATTTTTTTAATCTGCATACAGTTCAGAATTCTTTATGGGAGTTTATTTACGTGTATTAAATTACATTTTTCTGTCTTTGTTGATTTTCTTCCTTGGAGCATTCTGGATCTGTCCCCAATACAGTATACTTAGATCCTTTAGAGGGTAGATCCACTGATTTTGCAATTCAGTTTAAATGTGTGTATTGTGC
Organism: Bombina bombina; assembly: GCF_027579735.1. Classification (NCBI taxonomy): domain Eukaryota; kingdom Metazoa; phylum Chordata; class Amphibia; order Anura; family Bombinatoridae; genus Bombina; species Bombina bombina. The sequence goes on along the minus strand of NC_069500.1, from coordinate 798,094,109 downwards.
TAACTATTGTACCACTAGCACAACTTTAAAATTCTTGTATCGATCACCTGATGCATGCCAATCAATCTAATGCAACTCTTGCCTCTAAAGGATCTGTCCTCCCTCTGTTTCTCTGTTTGCTCTTTACAATGGAGATTTTTCAGATTTTGCTCTAGGATTTAAAGATTTTGTGCTCTCTACTTTTTTGAATTTTTTTGCCAGCTATGCCTCCTCCAAGTAACAGCAAAAGGTCTAGGCCTGAAAAGCAACCTACTGTGTATTTGTCTTCCTTTTCTAAATTGCTAAAAGTTAGATCAGCAAAAAATCTTCTCAAGGATTAAGATTCAAACACCTTTTTAACACAAAACTGCACAAACATTAATACATGCCTGCACCTGTGATCTGACATGATTGTGAACTTTCTTAAACATTTTTAAAATTAAAAAGACATTATCTCACCCAGCTACACTGTTATAAAAGCAAAAATGAGAATATAACAATCTGATGTTTTTGTTTGTATATATATGTAAGAGCCTTGCCCTTACCCAAGATGGCTGCTGTAATAACTGTATTAAGGAAGAGAGATACCATCTGGGAGGGGGGAGACGATTTTAGTGCTATAGAGGAGAAAGTGATGTTAAGAGAAGTGTGGAGTTTGCACAGACTTGGAGATGGGAGAAAAATATTGCTGTTTCCAAGCTGAAATAAGTTATTAAGACAAAGTGCATGGATTCCAGAGACAGTTCAGACATTGCTACATCTGGCTGCTGCAGACAGAGTGAGAACTTTTATTTGTACAGTGAGTGTGTCAGTCATTACCTTCTGCTGTAAGATCTCCTCAACTTCATGTTAACTAAATACAAGAGAAAAGATAGACTAGTCATATCTGATGTGCTGCAGAGTTTGTTATGCATTTAAAGGGACAGTAAACCTTAAAAAAAATGTTATATAATTCTGCACATAGTGCAGAATTATATAACATTACATTAGCCAAACTTTTTAAATCATAATATTGCCTTTTTATTTTTAAAAAATATCGCTGTTTTACAGACCCGCTCTCTGGGCTCTGCTGAGCGGGTCTGTTGTTTTTACTGAGCGCATCGGGCCAGCTGTATAGTCACAGCCCGGCCCGACCGCGCCATTAGACACAATGCAGCTCGCTCCTGCTCTGTCTGACAGCGGGAGCGAGCTGCATTGTGTCTAATGGCGTGACTATACAGCTGGCCCGATGCGCTCAGTAAAAACAACAGACCCGCTCAGCAGAGCCCAGAGAGCGGGTCTGTAAAACGGCGATATTTTTTAAAAATAAAAAGGCAATATTATGATTTAAAAAGTTTTGCTAATGTAATGTTATATAATTCTGTACTATGTGCAGAATTATATAACATTTTTTTTAAGGTTTACTGACCCTTTAAGTGATAACCCAGAGAATATTCTAGCACTTTATTCTGCATAGCTGCAATACATAAGGAAGTAACTGAGTGTGTTGTATATTAAAGAGATAACCCAGGGAATAATCTAGCAGTTATTCTGCATGGACAGATGCACAAATACACTAACTGGATTGCACAGCTGCATTAGATAAGGAAGTAACTGAGTTTTCCGCAGGGATAGGCAAGGTGTCCGTACACGGACACTGGTGTCCGTGACTGGCCCTTGCAGTGTCCGCCGCCCATTTTGCTGTGGGGAGGGAGGAGTTAGACGGATGAATACTGGTCCTGACTCCTCCTTAACACATGCGGCGCCACGTTTTGCAGGGTTGGGGCCACTCACACATGATGCTGCTTAGTACCAGAAAATGACTCTGAGTGAGACAGAGAGAGAGGGAAGATTCAAGAAGCAAGCTGCCACTGTGTCACCTGAGGTTTATTATAAGTAGTATTTAAATAGAAAGAAAATATATAGTAAGGTTGTGAATCATAACCTTAGTATGTCTTTTCTTTCTGATTAAATAATAGGAAAGGGAAAATATTTAGTGTGAATAAAATTAGTGGCTTGTCAAGAGACTGCTAGCAATATTGGGTGATAAGTTATGGAATAAATAAAGCCTGAGTGAAATACTGGATGTGTATCTTCTGCATCTGTATAATAAAATTCAGCACTATAAAATAATAGTTGTAATTGTAAATGTACCTTGGTGTCCTTCACTAAAGGTCTTTACTTTAGAAAATGTCCGCCACAGCCTTGGCTCATGCCTATCCCTGGTTTTCCGCAGCTGTCTGTAGTAAAAAAGTGACTGGCTTTGCAGTATGAGACAAGTGGATTGCTGAAATTCAGTAACAAGGTAGAGACTGTTATGTTATTCAGTATTTCTGAGGAGAATCTTTTGAGCATTGCATTGATCACAAGCAGCGCTCTCTAGCTTCGTTCACAAGCAGCAACTGATTATTACCTCAGCTAAACTCTATTAAGTACAGAAAACTGCATTGTACAGCGCCACCTCAAAGTATTTTGCAACAACAGTTATGTTTATTATTTCATGAGCTCATGAAGGACCTCTGAGTAAATAGGTATACTGATGTCATAAGAAGTTATTGTGAATAATATGTGTCACGGATACCAGACTGCTAAGGCTACCCCCCACCCCCCTACAACCTCAACCCTGTTGTTTCTCAGTGGTTTGGGTCTCCTCAGAGCAACCACAATCTCTGGAAGCTTTTGTTTGCATGGTTTTGTGTTCTAAACTTGTTAAGAGACGAGCTTGTGTATGACCAGGAAAACCCTCCTAGGCTGGCCGGGCTCCTGGAACTCCTGGTCGGCCACCTCACAACGGACACCCACTTAACCCCTCTCAGGCTGGCCGGGCTTCTAGAACTCTCAGTCAGCCACAGGACAGCAGGACACCCGCTAACTTTACCCCTGGTCGCTCCAGCAGCCCTTTGCCCCAGAGCTCCGCTCTTTTGGGGATTAGTAACCCCTAGGGGGGACAAGAGCTGGGGGAATTATCAGAGGGGAGCTCCTTTGGGATCTGGGGGTTTTGGACACCCCTAACCCCATAAATTCAATGAACTGTAACTCCAGTCCCCAGTAATGAATCAGGCTGATTTTTTTTGGACTGTGGCATCTGGGGACAGAGAGCTTTAAAATGACACCCTTGAAGTGCCACCAGGATCACCTCAAAACTGCCACCCCTAGGTACTGGGATTCTGTATGACTGTGGCTGCTATGGAGGTGCCGGTCGGTCTGGAGGGGCGGGAATGGCGGGAAAATTGTGGGATTGTCCAGGGTCTTATCAAGATGAGCTGTGTGTATAAAAGGAGTGTATGTTTTACAATAAAGAGAGCTCCTGTTTCACTTGAATGCTAGTATGTCTAGTTATTTGGGTAGGCTCCTGCTAAAATCACTTTCCTGGACTACATAGCAGCCTGTTCCAGGCAGAGGAAGGACCCTCTGGCAGAGCTACCTAGTCTGGGTAGCCGGAGTCTGCCACAGGGTGGGACCCTGAGTACTGGTGCTGTCGGGCATTTGGGGTGGCTACAGGCTGTGGTCACTTGCCAGCTACATAGCTGCAGTCGGCATGGAGGAAGCAGGACCCGTTTGGCGGAGCTACCCAGTCAGGGTAGCCGGGGTATCCATCACAATATATATATTTGTATTTGTTACACTGTATGCTATTGGTTAAACAACTTTATAATAATCAAAGCAACATTTTATTTGAAGATTTCTTTGTGTGGTTATTACATGTTTCTGTACTAAAATCTTATAGGACCCCACACCCTATTACTCTAGTGTTTACCTTATAGGTGGAGGCACTGCATCATACAGACATCCCTTCTATACCTGATTTCAACCCCTACCCTACTTCCACTCTGTGGAGGCTTAGGCCTCATACACAAAACAGGTACACAGCATTACACTATCACCTACCTCAGGGAAGGTTAGGAAAGGGAGTTACAGATGGAGGCACTGCTGAGATT